>NW_024541306.1:0-300284 GCF_016758755.1 Suillus discolor
TTGTGATTATGTGCTATATATCATCATATATACCTTTCTAAAACCTTCACCGGTTCACTGATGTCACCCTGTGGGCAGAGTCCAGTGATACATGCGACAAAGATGAGTTGTAACGGGGCCTGGAAGGCACGGGGTTTGTGGCGTTCAAGTTAGTTATAATGTCATTTTGATGAGGCTTCTTTGACAGCACCGAAACTGAATGGCGTGGCTTGTAGTGATCAATCTTCTCCACTATACGAGCCACGTTCTATCGACGAGGGAAGGCAGTTGTTCCTTCTATGCTATGCCTTGTATGGTGAAAGGTTTCTGTCACCAGAATTACTTAGATGGTACGCAACTTAGTACTAGAACACACTTCAAGCTTCAACTAGGCGGCCAATGACCGCCCATTGCAACACACATTCTCATTCAATTCGCCTTGGCTAATTCTTACATAGTATTTCGTACGAGGCACAGCCTCAGCTGCTGCTGTGTATTAGGTTGAGTGGTGAAGCTGTGGAGAGCCAATGGTATCTGCTGGGTAAGTAGTACGTGCACGAGGCATGTGCATCGTGCTGTGTTATGCACAGCAGCCTAACATTATAAAACTCGGTACTGTTCTACCTCTATTCCCTCTTACCTAGTATCCTCTGACCCATCTGATCAAAATGTCCCCTTCGCAGCAGATCAAAGATCTTGTCAAGGTCTTCGCAGTTCGTTTTAGGCGCCCCAAAATGAACGGACCCAGATCGACAACCACCGATCATGCTGGTGATGGCTCCATCCATGCAAAAAAAACCCAGCGCCTTTGCCTTTCCTTCCCCACCAGTACACTCTGCAGACAGCAGAGAACCAGGTCTCGAATCCTCCACCAATGTTCCATTCGCTAGATACTCTACTAGGAGTGTACCCCTTTCGCGCGAAGCTTCCGACATGGCTCAGCTGGTGCTGTCCTTGATACAGAATGTCACAAGTGCAATTCCACTTATCCGATCCGATGCAAGCGGGTATTGGTGCACCTGTTGGTGGGGGAAGGATATATCTAACTGGCTTACTATTAGCCAAAAACCTCAATATATCCTCCACTTTAGCTATCCATGCATAAGATACATCCCTCCTATGCGATTATCCGTCTGAGGCTGTCCCCGGTGAGCACCTCTCCTTCGGAGGCTGCGCCGGGAAATGTAAGTGTTTGTCCCTCCCCATCAACGGTCACTATGAATCGCTTTGTAGATCTAAGATTCTCGTTCGTCCGCGCCCGGCAATGTAAGTGTTTGTCTGTCCCCATCACTATGGATTATAATACCACAGCTACAGGTGTAACGTCCGATGTCGCCCAGTGGCAGCATCCTTATGTACAAATCAAGACATAGACAAAAATCCTGATCTTTCGACGGAGTCGAGTAATACTGACACAAGAAACCGAACAGCTGTTGGCGATTAGCGTATCGATTTGCAGTCGGGCCATCCTGTGACTGCCTTCGTAAGCCGGACAAAGGGACGGTTGAACTTGAGTCTACTTTATGAGATGATCACGGGAAAAGATGCGTGGCAGAAGACATCAGCCGTAGGCACCATCATCACCAAAATTCCCAAGTCTGAACTTGCCAAGAAACCGGAATTCTCGTCTTTGTGTTGTGCTTTAGAAGTATGGCGAGGATTTAGTAGACTACTGGAAGTAAGCACTACAATGATGATATAAATATAATATAAGCTATCTGGGCGAAAGCGCTTTCCGATCCCGATCCGCGCGTCTGAAAGAGATGAGGTGAGCTGCGAATCCCAACCAGGTACTAGTAGGAGCCCAGTGACGTACCACACCATGGCGGGAGGCCACCTGTTGTTCCAATGTGAGTGCGGGAGATATCATAGGGCCATCAATGACTCCCTTGATATGCACTATCTCGCTTACCCCAATTGTATGACATCGCAGCAGAGGATGCAACAACCGAGAGATCCCAGTCATGGTTAGATTGAGACAACAACAATATATATCACTTGCTCTTTACGAACCTATAACATAGCTGAAAAGGAGAGATCGATTTATTAGCGATCACCAACTGGCATCATTCACAGACTCTGTCTTGACGATCATGTAGCCATGTCAGCAGCCGCCACACCTTCAAGCTTTACTCCCCTCCCTAGTTCACTAACAGGGCATCCATCACATCATGTCCATCGCCTCGTTCTTTGTTCGGCTATCAGGCTATCATAGTATCGAAGCCTTCGAAGACATCCCGCCGTGGAGAACGCACCGCCCAGTATCCACGTATCCGTAACGATTCATTATGCAGTTGATGGCATCACCGCGTGACTTGGCTAGCGCTCATCCGCCTGAAGCCAAGAACAATCAGCCAAGCACAAGAAGCGTCACTCTGTATGTCACTGCCATTGCATTGATGGATGAAATCGTCGCCAAGGCAGTACCAGGATCGCGAGATGCCGAGGCTCCAAAAAGCTGTGAATAATGTTGGTATTTTTGAAACTTGAAGACATTATTCTTACGACACTGGTATCAGTAAGTGAACCATGTGCTATCAAAACCGGGAACCATCGAAGAAACCTAAGAGCCTGCCGTTTCATCTTAAAAATACTCAACGAGCATCTGTACTCTCTCCGCCTCATTCGCTGGAGCGTGTAAAAGCTCATCCAACGTCTGAAAACAACAATAAATCAGCACCCGCGAAAATGATATGACAGACCAGTTGAAGATACAACACAATAAATCCAGTGATCAAATGACTCACCTCCCCCACTGCTAAGAATCCCTCTACAAAGCCTCCAAGAAGGCTCTTCAATGCCTCATCTGCCTCCAATGCGGCCCTTGCCTCTTCCCAAGACATCGGCATCCGCCGCGTTACGCCCACTGCCTCCCTTTCTGCCTCAGTCATCAGCGCAGCGGGCGTATCACAATCTTGCTCTACGAGCGCTGCTTGAGATTGGATGCCAAGAAGACCAGAACCGATGAGACTGGCGAGAACGAGGTAAGGGGAGGCCGTGCCGTCTACACATTTTACTTCGAAGTGGTTCTTCGAGGGAGCATTGGTCGCAACCTCTGTGTCTACAGACGCAGCAGGAATACACAAGCGTACGGGCGCCTCACGGTTATCCCTTCCCCACGCGACCCATGTTCCGCCACTCCAAATTCCATCGAGCATGCGTGCATAGGAGGCACGTAGGGGGAGCGTGAACGCACAGGAAGCTTGCAGGTGATTGAGTACACCAGCTAGGAAAACGCTTTCAAGAGGGGTGATAGGATTGTCTGATGTGTCCGCTGGAGATTGGTTCAGATTTTGAAGTTTGGATGGATGCTCGGAATTGATGGGGTGCACGGAGATGTGAGTGTGAGCTGCACTGCCACCTATGTGAGAGAGTGAATCAGAGAAGGTAGACTCAGGGTGTGAACATATTGGCAGAAGGCGGAGAGAATGATCAACTACAGGAATAACACGTAACACATACAGGTGTCCATATGTAACCTTGGTGCAAACGTCGCATGAAACCCGTGTTTTCTTGCGACGTTGGTGATGGTCTCCCGTGTGTGCACGAGGGCATCAGCAGCTTCAAGAGGTGGGAGTGGACCCGTCACGATCTCGTACTATGTTGCAAAAAATCAGTATATAGAAAAAAGCGACGAAAAGTCAGGTAAACCAACCTGCCCCGGCGCTGCTTCAGAATGATACATCATCAGTTCGATTCCGCTCCTGACGAGTCCATGTGCAATCTCCTCAAGAACTTCTGTCTCCTTGGCTCCGGAAGGTAGCGCTCGCGTGTGGTTCCACCCGTGTGGGTTGATCGCCTCGATCGGGTTGGTGCTTTTGAGGAGAATGAATTCAGTCTCAAATCCAACAAGGAACGCGGCATTGTAAGATTTGGCGGTGCTGAATGTTCAAGTGAGTCCGCATTCAATGTGGTGTTAGAGAGGACGCACTTGACGATACGATTCAGTGCTGATCGTGGACACATGGGCACACCCGTGCCAAGGATGCGGCCTGGAGCAGGAACCTTATCCTGGAACCAGCCCATAATACTTACATGTCCTGGGGCGTAGGGACACAACCTCATAGATGACAAGTCCACCACAAACAGATACTCCTCTGTAGGCCCAAACCCAGCTGCGAGCCTGTTAATTACGAAGCCGAAGACACATTTGGCGATGGTTATACCCGGTCTGGAGGAGGCGAGGAGTCGATGGAAGGATTTGAGAGGGACGACTCGGATGCTAACAATGTTGACTAGATCAACCCAGGTGATGCGCACGGAGTGAATGTTATAATCTGCTAGGGATTCGATCGAAATGGTGTGAGCTTTGATTGTCTGGGGTGAGTAAGCTGGCGAGTTCGACATTACTGCGAATTGTAAGAGTTGTTGATCCAGTGTCAATTCCAATCTGCGACTATATATACGTATACGCCTCGCCGAGCGTTAACGTTAATTTGCCATCTATTGTAAACATTGATAAGGCTATGGTTGTGATAGAACTTCATAGAAGCAGACCAGGAGCGCCAGATGCTTATATAATATTTCGGCATAGCGCCGCTAGTGTGTAGCGTTCCTAAAAGCCTTCATCATTACAAGGCAACATCTTCCCATAAGTTTTCTCATTTACTTTATTGTTCCTTACTCTACAGTATATAAGGCCCGCATTATCTACTGTTAGAGTAGTTGATCTTACCCCCCCCCGAATAACATTTAGTTCGGACAGTTCTCTTGTCTGAAATAAGTCTATTCAACTATCGACTCTATCGTGTGAACGTATTTGCATACACCACATATTTTGAACTTCCCTAAATCTAAATAAAATTCCCCCCTACGGCCGCCATCAACGAGGACTGATCACCCTCGTACGTCGACGACCCCCTTTACAAAAATCCCTATCCCTTCAATCTTGAAAACAAAAATCAAAATGTCAAACGACAACGACCATGAAAACGTACCAGGTACCTTTCCGCTGAGCTCCCCAGCTGTAGTGAGTGGGTTGAGCATTGACACAGGTGCTCTTGACCTGGGTGTCAAGAGCGCATGGACTCGCGACATGGCTGTCGCTAGAGTCAGGCAGTCACTGAGTCTGAGGGCGGAAGCCCCAACCAGTGACCAGCTATCCACGGACTCATGGCTGGGAGCTCTGGGAGCCCCATCGAAAACTCAAGGACTGCCCCTCACAGATGGGGGCGAAGGGTCCGCCATGATGAGCATTAGTCCTATACTAGGCAGCGTTAGCGGATTACAGACGTCCCACTTTAGGATACGCACCGATAGAAACGTTGACCTAGATACCAATATTAACATTGTCGCACGTCAATCTAAGGAAAATATTAGTTGGTTCGACATGCCTAACGACGATGACATTGGAGAAGTACCGGAGTTCCCAGTACTCAAACCTATAGTCCAAGCCGTGACCTCAACACCTCGGGTTTCATATGAGCTTAAAGGAAGAGCTACAGAAGCAAATAAGGACGCACCTGAAACAGATGATCTGTTTGAACGTTGGACCGAGATCGACGAGCACGCAGCTCGTTTGAGTAAGCCCGATCCTCGAGATTCCGACAAGTCTCTCAAAAGACTCTGGAATGACGATGATCGTTGTGAGTCACTCCAGGTACAGAACCTGGCTCTGCAAAGGTATCGCAACCTAGCTTGCATCAAATTCGCAGAGCAGGAGAACCTTGTCGTAAATCTAAAAGAACAGATTCGTGAGCTTCAGAATCAAGTAATCACAAGTCAGACTTGCGAAGAGGAAACTCGAAAGAAAGTAATGGAAGCAGGCCGTACTCCACCTTCTACTGACACTAAACCCACCAAGTCCAGGTGCGAAGAACCCGGGGTGAACCTGGATAACCCGGAGCTGCCCAAAGAACCTCGATGTTGAGACCCACCCAAGGATTTGAGGTACCAAAGGGCGTCATCGATTCTCCCCAATGGGAGTTCGGTTAAGCGCGCAATGACTGGTCTGGATCACAGTGATCCAGACCCAAGTGACTCGGACTCAATGTCAGCAGATGACGGCGAACGATCATCTACTGAATCTGATGCCGAACGAAAACCTAAGGCGAGACGTCAGAAGTCTTCTAAGTCCCTGAAGAAAGGCAAAGAACTCACGACTAAGAACATGGACGAAACTGTAACTGAATTCGGAATTGACTTCCTTGCGTTAGAGTCAGATTCGGACCATGCCAGTGACTCAGACAATACCAAATGATCCAAAAGGCACGCTTGCAAAGATTATCGCGCCAAGCTGAATCTATTAAAATATCAGCAAGGATTCATAAAGAACGTCCCACCTTTCACCTACAATGGCGAAGCGAACGCAACGATGTACAAGAAGTGGGTCCGAGAGGTCCGGGACTGGAAGGACCGAGCTCGACTATCAATGGGACAGAGCTTACGGATGCTTGGTAAATATATGAGCGGGCAAGCATATCGTTTCTATGAGCGAGACATTCTGGACTTAAGGAAAGAGTACTCACTCACCGAATTCTTTGAACAACTCTTTGATTACCTGTTCCCACCGGATTTCCGCATGCAGCAACGTCAGAGATTCCTTGAGTGCAAGCAAGATGTCAAGCTATCCGTCCGAGACTATCTGCGCAGACTCCGAAATATAGCCGACACTGTTGGTGATGTTGATGAGCGAGAAATGGTGCGACAATTCTGGATGAATTGCCAACCATACATCAGAGCATCGTTAGTAGATAAGGGCTACGAGCCAAATACTGTTAGTCTTGATAAAATTGAGCGTAAAGCCCTACGTATCGAGCGAGCTTACCTCGAGAATGCTAGGGACCCTAATGTCGCCTTAGCCCTGAACCCCACACTAGTTGCAAGCTATGCATCTAATGCAAATCCCAACTGAAGAAGGAACTCTAAGCCATATCAATCCTCTAATCAGCAAAGGACCAATTTGATATCTGCAAACGCCGTGTCAGAATCATCAGCGCAAGGGAACAAACAATACAGACCTCGTCAGACACCTCCCAATCGTGGCTCCAGAGCCCCACCTCGACCTAAAAAGAACATGGATCAGATAAAACAACTGTGTGACCTGAACCAGTGCTTTGAATGTGAGCAAACCGGACATCTAGCGAAAGACTGTCCCAGACGACACCGACTCCCGTTTAGGCCTAGATCCACAGTAGCTACCCTAGGTGCTCGTGCGGTTGGAATCACCAGTGCCGATATACGCAATGCCGCAATCGAAGAAGGTGTCGCTAGTGGTCTATATGGGATGGCTGTCAGCCTGGACGAAGAGCCCAAATTAGATGCTGTGGAAACACTTATGATCGTCTCCCGCACCATCGAGCAATTAAAATTGGGTGTACCTCTCCCTACGGATGAGATCTATGACCCATTATATGATCCTACTGGTAGCGACCGATTCAGTATTTCCCTGCACAGAGGACCAAATACGTACCTCTTATCAGACAAGTACAACTACGATGATTATATCATCTATCTTGACCAAATGACCGACCCTGACTTCGACGTCGTCTCCTGGTTAATTGACAACAAGTTGCGCAACTATGATAAACTTGTACTCACTAAGTCCTCATTCAAACCGACTTGGAAAGGTGTGGTACTAGAACACAACCAAGATGCCCCACCGCAGTCATCTGCCAATGAACCCATCGCGGATGTCTCTGACGCGCCTGAACTGCTTGATGTCGAGACAAGTGATGATGAAGAAACAGGCTCGTCACGAAACCCCCGACCTGGTGAGGTTGAGACTAGAGCAAGAACAGAGGGCCCTGAATTGGACTCAGAGCGTGGAAGCTTCGACGAAGGATTACACCCACCAGACACTAATCCAGTCGTCTCCCAGATCAACCCATCTGTCCTACGTCACTACAATGAATCCAGTGAACTTTTCTGCGCCAGTCAGCCGAAACGGGGTGACGCACCTGACACTCGCACACTTCAATGCAATGCTTCTAGGCCCAAGTCAACCACTAGAATCCTCCCACGCTCCATTGTCGTAATTGTCATGGTGAACGACCGGCCGTGCCAGGCGCTATTAGACTCCGGGTCTCTAACAGATTTCATATCAAGCACCGTTGTTGACCAACTGAAACTCACTTACACGCTGCTGGACAAGCCAATCCCATTACAGTTGGCTGTGTCCGTGTCATGTAGCACAGTAAAGGCTTGTACGACTGTCGACCTAAAGTACCAAGACGTCAGTGGCCCTCGTACTTTTGATATCGCAAATTTAGAAGCTTATGACGTGATCCTTGGAATGCCGTTCCTGTTTCAACACCAAGTTCTGTTAGGGTTTAACCCCCCAGAAATTAAGATAAGAAGTATCTTACCGTTACCAATCAGAGGCGCGCAGACTCAGGTGCTAGAATTGAAAGGGTCTAGTCCAGATACTGACGTGATTGAGTCATATCGACGAGAATTGCTTGCCTACGCAAAGGATATCTGCAAGGAAGCTCATGAGACTCCTCTCCCTCCCCTGAGAAACATCAACCACGTCATACCTTTAATTAATGAGAACGAAGTGTACTCGTGGCGGCAGTCTAAGTGTCCCGAAGCGATGAGACCACTGTGGAGGGCGAAGCGCGACGACTACATCTGGACTGGTAGATGGGGGTTTGTCAGTGGGTCCAATGCTGTCCCTATGATTATGATGAAAAAGACGACAAAGGATGGGTCATTGAAGCTGCATACCGTACTGGACACTCGTCAGCGCAACAAGAACACACAGAAGCTCGCATCCCCCCTGCCTGACATTGATACCATTTTGCACAATGTGTCGTCCAAACCTTTCCGTTCACTACTGGACAGTAAAGACGCATATGAACAGATTTGTGTTGTCCCAGAAGACGTCCATAAAACCCTGTTTGCGACACCTGACGGCACGATGATCAGCCATGTAATGCAAATTGGAGACTGCAATGCCGGTGCAACGTACCAGTCCCTAATGAATCACATTTTTGGCCTGTACATCGGGGTCTTCATGGACGTTTATCTTGATGACATTGTTATCTATTCGGACACTGCGGAAGATCACGTTAAACACATTAAAATAGTTATCGATACCCTAAGGGAGCATCAGTTCTACCTTAGTGAGCATAAGATGCAGCTCTTCATGAAAGAGCTTTGTATTCTGGGTCATGTCATAGATGACGCTGGGATCCACCTGGACCCTCATAAGGTTGACAAAGTTGTGAATTGGAAGACGCCTACTTCCAAAGAGCTACTCATGCAATTCATAGGATCGGTGGGTTACCTCGCCTCCGGATGCGAAGGCGTACGCATGGATATGCAACACCTCTCGAAGGTGGCCGCGCTGACCACTAAATGGTCCTGGAACCTGACTGATCAGCGGGCTTTCGACCTCATAAAAGATTGCATCGAAGCTCACCGTAATGTTCGGCGGAAAGCCATCGACCTTCCCCAGGCCATAACTGGCACCCTGCCGGTGAACCTGACCACAGACGCGTCCCTCACTGGCGCAAGTGGTGTATTGTCTCAGGGAGTGGACCCGACAAAGGCTGACGTCGTCGCCTTCTGGTCCGGTAAATTCAATGCTGCGCAACAGAATTACCCTGTACATGAACAAGAGTTGTTAGCCATTGTTGAGTCCCTCAAACGGTTCAGGCACTTACTCATTGGCCTCAAGTTCCTGATATTCACTGACCATAAGGGCCTAGAGTGGATCTCCACCCAGTCCAAACTCTCGCCTAGACAAACACGCTGGCTGGAAGCATTGAGTGAGTTTGACTTCGACATAACTTACCTGCCTGGTGAAGACAACGTTCTGGTGGACGCCTTGTCCAGAATGTACAGCAATGAGCCTAAAGGCATGGTCAGATCAGCAAGTGAATATGTTAGCGTAGAAGATGATGACTTACCCAAATCCCTGCTGCTGCACTTCATGACGGCGCCAGTCTACACGGGTACACCACTGTTCCTGGGTGCCACAGAGGCAAGACGTTCCACCCGTGTAGCTATGCAACGCATCAATGATGGTAGCGAAGGCAGCAAGCAACGTAGCACTCACGTCCAATTGGCCTCTGCCTCGCAGACTTCACCGGCGGGAGTACAAAAGGCAGTGCAGGGCACTACCCTGCCGACGAAGGCACCTGGCAAGCAAGAAGGTCAGCCAACGGCGCAAGGAGCCAAGCACTTACCTCCACAGCGAATAAGGAAAGTGACCCTGTGACTGGGTGCACCCCCAGTAGAGTCACTGGAGGGTGGGTTGGTAGACAGAAGACAAAGAAAGAGCTCAAACAGCGCACCGGCAAATAGACACCCACAAAGTCATGTGACAAACGTCATTGTCCAGACAGGGCCAAGATCCTTGGACATCTCCGATAAGAACCCAGACGAAACAATGCCGGGCGTAACAGCCCAGACCAATGACGTCAATGACATCACAGTCCAGACCTCATGTCAAATGACTTCCGAGCTTAATTCAGACCCAGCCGAAACGGCCGCAAAGCACATTCTCACTGAATCCCCCCCATCATTAGCCTCTGTTATTGCCCTAGGCGACCCATCTGTCGACATCCACAAGAGAACAGTCGACAGGTATCAAGAAGACAAGTTCTATGCTAAGATATTGGACCAGCCTCACGCATATAAGAACTTTGAGCTGAGTAATGGCAGAATATTCATTAAACATGACAACCATCGCGTCCTATGTATCCCAGACGTACAGATTGGAGACCGACACATCCGCAAGGTACTCATATCACACGCGCACTCTATCCTGGCCCATCTAGGCCCATCAAAAACGCTTACTTACCTTTGAGAGAACGTTTGGTGGAAGGATATGATAAGTGACATAAAGGCATTCTGTGAGTCATGTCCGACGTGCCAAACGTCAAAGCCAACTAATAGCCACCCATACGGCCTACTCGAACCCCCCGAGGTTCCGACGCGCCCATGGAAAATGATTGGCATTGACTTTGTTGGCCCTCTCCCCGAATCTCGAACCTTGAATGGCATGTTCGATATGATTTTGGTCGCTATTGACCACCTAACGGCTATGGTGCATCTCGCCCCAACTAAACAAATGTATCGAGCCCGCGACATTGTGGAAGTCATGTTTAACTTAGTGTACAAACTGCATGGAATGCCGTCTCGCATCGTTAGTGATCGGGACTCCCTCTTCACCAGCACCTTCTGGAAACGACTCCACGAACTCACTGGTACCGAACTCCGGATGTCGACCTCATTCTACCCCCAAACCGACAGCATCACTGAACGTGCAAATTGTACCATCATGCAGATGCTCCGACAGTGTGTCTCTCCCACGCAAAAAGACTGGGCCATCAAACTACCTTCCATTGAGTTTGCGGTTAACTCGGCGAGCTCTGCAACACGAAACTCTCCCCCATTCAAACTCATCTACGGCATGATGCCACCATCCATGATATGGAACACCAAGTGTGAGTATCTGGGAGTTTGCAGTCTTTGCCCAACGGATGAAAGACTCAGTTATGGCTGCCCACAATGCCTTAATCGCTGCCTGGGTTAAAAGCACGTCATTGTCGAACCAACGGCGTAAGGAGGCACCCTTCGTAAAAGGCGACCTCATTTACTTGTCCACCGAGAATATTGCACTTCCCAAAGGACGCGCACGCAAACTGGCGCCTAAGTTCATTGGCCCCTTCAAAATCTTAGACGACTACAAAAACAATGTGTTCCTACTAGATCTCCCTGCAGAACTGAAGCAGCGCGGCCTGCACCCCGTGTTTCATGCCCATCTCTTACGGCCACATGTACCCAACGACGACAGATGATTCCCCGGCCGGCAACTCACTCAAATTAGCGATATTGGTTGCCCGGAGGAATGGTCCGTCTCCAGAGTGACTGACCACCACGGGCAAGGCTCTAACTCCCTTTTTGAGATAGAATACTCATCCGGAGACCGCGTCTGGCTCCCTTACCATGAAGTCTCTCGCCTAGAGGTGGTCACCCAATATCTGGAGTGCCTGGGGGTGCCTGGCATCAAGCACCTGCCAAAGAAAATTTCGGGCCCCTCCCACGAGGTTAGTGTTGCTACCATGTATAATTACACGGATGCTTACAACGAGGTATTCGGACTTGTCAACCGACTACTGGTTGACCTCCCTCCTCGGATCAGGATTGGGTCCTCACAAGGAGTACTTAAACTCTCGGCAGGTCCTACCTCCACCACCCAGATTCCCCGCAGTTCAGGCTGCTAAAGAACTTGCCTCGTCCAGACTCCCCACAGTTCAGGTAGCTAAACCTACCTCGCCCAGACTCCCCACAGTTCAGGCAGCTAAAGAACTTGCACCACCCAGATTCCCCGCTGTCTCCCCAGACATAACCCCATCCCTCACTCACCAGATGGCGTCCAACGCTCCCAGAGGACACTTCGTCCGTCGACGTGGAGGGCGTATGTTACGCTGACCGTCAGTCGGCGTGTGCAAACTAGGATAGGTCTTCTCAGCGACGACTCGAGTGAGTCTACTGAAGCTGAGGGTGGTTCTCAGCTTGACGGAACGTCAAGGGTTCCTCCGGCGATCTCGGTAAGACGGCGCTCGTCAAGATGCAGGGCTAGCGGATACGTGCTAAGTCGTAAGGGGGCGACTTAGAAGTGCGGTCTTGCGCAAGGAAGCTGGGAAGCTTAGTTGAACAAGTTCTGGGATGAACCTAGTAGATTAAAGTAAAGTCTAAGTACAATAATCTGTCTACTTATATGTGCTACATATAGGTATTCTAGCTCAGTCTGTAATCAATGGTATATCTGGGATCTATGATAACAAGACGTGAGGTCAGATAAGATACATGAGGCTTAACCTCTGATCAAGCATGCAGCGCCAAGTGCGACTGTGCATAGGTACATGAGGCGCCAAGGGCGCTCCGGATCTTCATGAAGCGACATGCGGTATGCATGCGCTGATCTAGGGTGACCATGAGGCGTACAGCCTCCATGGATCAGGTACAAGGCCATCTAGGCCAGGGGCGGGGTCATAGCGCCAGGGGCGGCATCACAGCGGTGTAGACCGCTGTCTTTCTAAGTGCAGGCGGTGTTCTGCTGCGTCGGGAGTCTAGCAGGGCGGGGGCTGGCGTAGGCAGAGCTGGGGCTCCAGTAGGTGTTACGGATGCCTGTAACATGTAGAGATCAGGGTCAGTTTCCTCCGCCGGACCACCCCAACTCTGACGCCCTCAATGTGTTCATGCACTTCTTCGTGGCCGAGGCTCAAGCTAAAGAGCTGGCTACCAGGAAGGAGGCTCACGCATTCAAACAACGCCTCCATTCTGAGCGCGACCGTGACCAGGACTACCGTCACCGCCCACATGGGCGCGATCGCAAGCTCGAAAGACATCATCAGCGTGAGGCCACTCACTTTGCTAGCCGCCGGGCGCTGTCTTCCCTTCATCGAATGTTGGACAACCGCCCTGTCCACAGACATGACCTACCAAGGACGCAACCTCATGAGGTTCCCCTTCCCCAGTCCCCTTCCATGTCCATCACGCCTCCTCCTTCTCTACCATCCCCTGCTTCACCTTCCCCCCCTGCAGAACCTGCAGGTGATCTTGGCGCGGATATCGACTCGCTCATTGCCGAGTCCGAGCAGATGGACTTAGAGGCCGAAGCTCGTCGTCGCGGTTTCACAACCGAGGAGCTTTTTGGTAGTGTCGTCCTCCTCGGATTAGTGACTATTGTTAACATGTCCCTCCTCGTTCTCCTAGCAGCTATGGGCACCATGAACATTGAGTCCGCTCCCACCTCTCAGGCTTAATAGGCCCTACCGAATATTCAACAGGTCCCCTTCAGAGGACCTGGAGGGCATATGTAGTGTTCCTAAAAGCCTTCATCATTACAAGGCAACATCTTCCCATAAGTTTTCTCATTTACTTTATTGTTCCTTACTCTACAGTATATAAGGCCCGCATTATCTACTGTTAGAGTAGTTGATCTTACCCCCCCCCCCGAATAACATTTAGTTCGGACAGTTCTCTCGTCTGAAATAAGTCTATTCAACTATCGACTCTATCGTGTGAACGTATTTGCATACGCCACATAGTGCTACTGCTGCGGCAACACTGCGGTTCTTTGTGCATCAAATACACTTACTACTAACTGTATAGCGTAAATTTGGAACGTCGCGGCAGATACTTATATACCGCGCAGCAGTCGCAGCAGTGGTGCAGCATTTTCCTAGTGCCCGTAATATTTCGGAAATCTCCCAGATACATATTTTCTCCAAAACACCGCGATCACAGTCAAACTATCAACGATATATCACCGGTTCAACGCAACCATTGTACTAGATATGGTGAAAGGTTTTGATGATTTTGTCTCTCACCAGAATGATATAACCCCTCGAGCGGCGAGCGCTAATCATCAAATTCAAATCAACCGCTGCTTTAAGACTACTGTTCGGCTGCCCATTATCTTTGGCACCTTGCAATTGCTGCTTGCACTATCACATAACATCTGACTACACGTTGAAGTCTCTCACATGCCTTTGGCTACTCGCATGTTTCCTGTCTCGCGCCGTCATGTATTCTATTACTTCGATAGTACGCAAATTAGTACTAGACAGCACTTCAAGGCTCAACGACAATTATGATCGCCCATTGCAACACAAACTCACATTCTCATTCGATTCTCCTTGGCTAATCCTCGCAAAGTATTTCGCGCAAATAAGTACGAGGTACAGCTTCAGCTGCTGCTGTGTATTAGGTTGAGTGGTGAAGCTGTGGAGAGCCAATGGTAAGTAGTACATGCACGAGGCATGTGCATCCTGCTGTGTTGTGCACAGCTGCCTAACATTATAAAACTCGGTACAGTTCTACCTTTGTTCCCTCTTACCTAGTATCCTCTGACCCATCTGATCAAAATGCCCCCTTCGCAACAGGTCAAGGATTTCGTCAAGGATTTGGGCAAGGTCTTTGCAGTTCGTTTTAGGCGCCCCAAAATGAACGGACCCAGATCGACAACTACCGATCATGATGGCAATGGCTCCATCCATGCACAAACCACCAGCGCCTTTTCTTTCCTTCCCCACCAGTACACTCTGCAAACAGCAGAGAACCAGGTCTCGAATCCTCCACCAATGTTCCATTCGCTAGATACTCTAGGAGTGTACCCCTTTCGCGCGAAGCTTTCGACATGGCTCAGCTGGTGCTGCCCTTGATACAGAATGTCATAAGTGCAATTCCACTTGTCGGTGCTCCGATGCAAGCGGCTATTGGTGGATTATTGACAGGCCTTCAAGCTATAGATGTGAGAGCTTGTATGAATGCGAGCCAGTTTCTTGATTTCAGAGATTGCTACAGAGACGAAGCCAAAATCAGGCGGACCTCAATAGCCTGATCTTGCTACTTGATCGACTGAGCCGCGAATTATGCAACGCCTCGCCTTCCTCGGATCCTGTTGAACAGTCCCGAAGAGATTCCTTTGCCAGGTATCCACGTTATTGATGTATTTTTTTATTCACCTTGACATTGAGTTGCACTCAGAATGCTGCAAGACACCTCAGCCCGAGTGACAACGTTGCGTGAGCGCTGTCTTGCATCCACACTTGTCACACAAGCTATCGCTGGATACTTTGCTGAGATCGACCGCTATCTGGCGGTGTATTTGGTAGTGTTCTATTCTCTAGCGAATGTTTGCATTCACTCACTACTCTGTTTGGTCAGTGGTCGTGTCAAATGCAAAGTCAACGTGAAGTACACGAAATGTTTGTGATTCTACAGAGGGAGCAGGAGGATCGTCAGAAATTCCTGCTGACAATCGAAAACCTGGTTGCCCGCGCACAGTCCTCTGTGGGACCGACTGCAACGCAATTAATTGGAACTGCTACACGTGGCTGTGTGACACTGATAGATGCAACAGGTCACCAATATCCAATACCGGTGGACTTCTGCACCTCATTTGAGGTACGGCTTTTACCGCAAAAACCCGTCTTGCAAAAGCATACTCATCAGGTTCTCTTCAGCAATTCAATGAGATGCTCAAAGTTCTCTTTAAACGCAACTCGATTGAAGCTCAAATCCAGAGACAGTATATGGAGAGCGGACAGTACGATTTGTGCATTGACGAAGGCATGCAAGTAACTCGACTTAATTCCAACGAATGGTCAACACTGGAAGTGGGCACGAAAGTTATCATGAGGGCCATCATCCAACAGCAGACGACATCATCCTCTGGAGTTTCCTATACATGTTTTTGTGGTGGGGTGAATCCCCTCGGCGTTGAGTCTATCATGTATTCGCTTGAACGGCAGGCTGGTTCCTCGATTGATTGGTGAGTATGCTTCAAGTCTTCTGGGTCCTGATTACGTCTAACAACTGGCAGTCGAAAGTGCGGACGACGGTTTCAGATTTCCCGCGTATCTTGCCCTGCAAAGCAGAGTTCTGGCACTCGATCGTCTAACATCGACTTTGATCGCAGAACTGACGCAGGGACGGACCTTATTCCCAACTTGCATATCCAGCAAACTGTATGTCGCATGAAATTGTAATCTTTAGCTGAATACTTAACAATCTTTCGTTCTCAGGAGATTTCAGTGCGTGATGTTGCCTTCTGAATTGTTTATTCGACATTGATCACGATGTCAGTCTCTTGACGGAGTGTTCCAGTGCCTGTGGGCGCACTGCAACCACATAATTTTCGGCTACCAAATATATCGTCACCTCCGTGCATTTCACGGAATTCATGGTGCAGATCACACGCGCGTAATTTGCTCGTGGGGTTACTGTAACACCAAACTGTACAAGGAGAGCCTCGTGCGACATGTGCAAGAAAAACATCTCAGAATTACATATTTTTGCGACACCTGCGACTGGGGATCCGCGCGCATATACAACCTCAAAGTCCACAAGAGAAATTGTAAGGGTCTGCAGCAGTAGATGTCAGTCATGACTTTCTCTTGCATATGACTAACACTAATTGTGCGATTTCAGGTATTGCTTCGGTATTTCAAATATTCAACCCAGATTCCAGTGTGCCCAGTTTCCAAAAAATTCTTACTTCGATAATCTTTTTTGCTCCGGCATCACGGTGTTTACCCATGGTATCTTTTTTTTTGGATCCTCGTTTACTGTCCTGTGGGGCGGAGCCCTATGGTGGACACTACCCCATGGTATCTTGAGTTCAGCTAGTGCTTCTATGGATGTTCGATGTTTCAGTCTTCCTGGCCACGAGACCATGTTTGGAGTAGCAAAATGGCTGCAATCGCGTCAAATTTTTGAAGTGCACGCCTAGTTTTAATACTCTTTTACCAGTGGTACCGCGAATAAGTTGTCATTTCTCTAGTTATGTGTCCGATGTGTTCAGGCGCCCTTCTATCTACCCATAAACGCCGACTCAGACATTGAATATTGAGACTGGAACCCGCAATTCACATTAATACGGCGCCCTCGATATCGAGCAGCCAGTCCGATGATGTAAGAGAAATTGAAGGAGGCTAGCCTGTCGGCTGAAGTTGAGAGCTGTTCATGAGGAGTGAGAGTCGCAGGTCTCATAGATCCAACGATCGGAGACTACAGTAGTCTTGAGATACGATGTGACGGCGACACGCTGAAGGGTAATTTGCGATGATGTGCTACTTTACATTAAAAAAATCGAGTTAGTGTCCTCTAGATCATGAACGAAAACAATCGTTCCTTCTATAAATCTCTGCAAATTGAGGCGTCCGTCATCGCAGTAAAACTCACCTCGAGCTCCCATCAATCACCTCATACCCCCAAACAAAAAAAGTCATGACTGTCATTAAAACCGAGAGCACACAGAAAGGCACACCTGCATAAAATACGTATATACTCAAGTAAAAAGAACGCATAAACAACGACAAAAAACGCAGATCAACAATTTGACGCGAGTGTGACAGAGGAGAGAGAAGAAGAAAAAAGTATAAAATAATTGTAATGCGATGCGATGCGTGCATGCGTGCATGAACGGGTGGTATGGGTTGGGTTGGGGTGATATGCTATAGCGAAGGATATGGAAGTATAGAGTTGAAAAATGAATGCGTTGCGTCAAAGAGAGCGAGGGACAGACAGACAGACAGACGAGACACCCGAACCGTCCAATGCATGCACATTCCACACCGGAAATACCTGATACTTGATACGTTTTATCCATTGCAAATAGCACATAGGGCAACGGGAATGGGAATAGAAAAATACGCACTCCTCACCCCCTCAATACTTGCTTATTCTGGTTTCATGCGATATATCACGGCAGCGGCCGCGACACTCAAGACGAGGACGCCAATGGCAGCTGTTATCGTTGTTGATGCCGAATGCAGCTACGCTCAAGGCGTTAGTACCAGTGGCTATATGCATGTGGAAAAATACTCACCCGCTGCGTCACCTCTGTCTGCGTCTGCATTTGTAGGTGCACTTTCTGTCCCACAGTATCCGTACCCCCGGCATCGGTGACAGATGACTCTGGAGTGAGAGGTTGCACACCCTCGTGCTTCTCCAACTCGCCCTCTACCTCAGGCTCGCTTCCCACAATCGACGGTCCAGGTGAAGGGGATCGTGATCGACCTGCATCACCGTTCAAAATCCCATTTCCATCCTTGTGCGCATCATCATCCAACTCGATGGAAGACACAGATGGAGATCTCGAACGTCTTCGTCTTCGCGCTTTCCCCCGACCAGGATTAGAAGCGACGCTCACAGGACTTGGAGGCGTCACTAGTCCTCCACCTAGAGGATTCGTCCCGTTCGCGGTATGCAGCTTGAGATCACCGTTTTGAAGTCTTGCATGCGTTTGCGCTTGTACGTGCGAGGTAACGACGGTCGATACCCGTGCGTCTAATCCGTTTTCTAGTCCCTCAAAGGCCCGGCGTAACCGTTCACGCTCTGCTCCCCATTCTTCTTGCGCTGCGCTCCATTGCCCTTCTACACCCTTCTTCCACTCTGCCATCAACGCAGTCAACCCTTCCGCAGGATCCGGTTGCTGCTGTTTATGTGCGCGAAGCTGGGCCTCTACCGCGCTTTCTACGGCCTTGGCGAGTTGGGCCTCCACAGCTGCAGCGATCTGCGTCTCGAACTGCCGGTCTGCAACCAGCGCCTCCAGCGCGGTGATCTTGTCCTGCAACACAGTGATCGTGCCCTGAGCGGCAGCATGTTGCGCCGCTAGGGAATGGTTGACTTCTACAGCGCTGTCTATGCGTCCACTAAGAGCTACTAGCCGTGCTGAGAGCTCGTCTAGTGCAGGGTGCGATGGCTGTGGCGAAGGAGATCGTGGTCGTGATCGTGATGTCGAAGGTTCAGTTTCCGATGCACGGGCATGCATAAGCTCGTCCTCGTCCATTCCCATCCCCGATGGCTCTGGCGTCCGCGGCCTACCCAGCTCCTCCCTCCTCTGTGCACGCTCCCTATCCTCCTCGCTCTCATCCTGTTCTTCGCTCTCGTCCTCTTCCTCGACGCGCTCCAACTCATGCGGGGTGATTGTACGAATGCTAGATCCGTCGTCGTCGTCTTGTCCACGGCGACCGCGCTCCGAGTCTACGTTCATGGCATTGTCGTGCTGAGAACGTGCGGATGAAGCATGGATGAGATCGCGGAGAGCTGCAACCTCGGCCTTAATGGCCTCGTGCTCTGCAAGCATGTCCTCGAGTGCGCGGACCTTGTCGACATGGCTTGCGAGGCTGGCTTGGGTCTCGTGCAGCTCTGTGCGCAGCTCAGAAAGGGCAGGGTGCTCCGGGGGAGGTGCAGGAGGTTCTGGATTTGCGGGCGCGGCAGATGCGGGTGCGGGTGCAGAGTTTCCGGAGGTTTGTTGTGAACGTACGGGAGGGAGCGATTGAGGGAAGTGCGGTAGGTTTTGGGGCTGTGGGAGTGGAGATAGTCAGTATGTATGGATGTAGAGAGTAATGGAAGACGGACCACCGAGCCACCGAGCGTGTCGTGAATATCATTCATTACAGTGCTTAGGGAGTGCAGTTCTGTACCGGTCTCGCGACTCTTCTGGAGTTCGCCCTGAAGCCTGCTTAATATGTGGTCAAAGGTTAGGCCATTTTTTCCCGGTGGACGCATACTGCCGCCCATACCACCAAGCTGGCTCTGTAGGGCAGGGCGGCGCTGTGGATGTGCAAAGCTAAAGTTATTACCACTTCCAGATGATGAAGTGGCGGGAGGAAGGACGGAGGGAATATTGGGAGGAAGAGAGGTGGATGATGGGATGGCCTCTACGCGGGCAGCGAGGTGCGCATCTTCGTCTGTGAACACACACATGACGCGTGCAGCGACTTTGTGGTGGATTGTGGTCTTGTTGTCTTCACCAATGATGTCGATACCGAATTCCTACGAAGGGGTTGGGTGGGTCAGACGGGGGAAAAGTAAGGGAAAACATACCACGATATCATCATTTTTGAGCTCAAATGGCTCGGATTCGACTCCTTCTGGGCTGAGTCGCTCGCCATTGATGAAAGTGCCGTTAGAACTTTTCACGTCTTTGATGTATATCTTCCGCCACGTCCGTCAGTCTTCCCCCTCGAAAACAAGGAACAAGACACACCTTTCCACTGTCCTCCCAAATCTCTGCATGTTGTCTGCTTAGTACTTTTGAGTCAAAATAACCGTTTCTCTCTCCTGGGATTGTCTTTGTGTTTGTCTGGCGCCCGATCTTTACGCGCTGGCCATTGTGAAGGGAGATATGTTTTGGGATAAAAGTGTCGTTTAGAGGATAGAGGTAAAGAGAAGGATATGGCGGGTGTACATGTGGAGAGGAGAAGGGTTGAGTCGGGGCCATCGCTGCTAACGGCGGTCAAGTAAATTATCGTCAATCCCTTCTAGCCGCATCCCACATCCCACTTCAACGCTTATGTAATAATTACCTAATTCGTCCATCCTCTGCGCACGAACCGGTCAACATTCCTCGTGCCCAGTATCAAGCAGACATGCATCTTTCATTTCTGATACACATTCATGAGCGGCGTTTTCTGGCGAAACAAATCTGACCAGTTAACTGGAATTGATCAATTGCGAATATTTTAACATTAAATATTTAGGAGGGTGACCAGGTGAGTTTTTCCACATTTCATCACTCTGGCACCCCACTGACATTGAGCAAGTATCAACATTGCTCAAGCTCTCGCTAGCACGAGCGCACAACCACTTCTCGGTCTACGGGAAGAAAAATACAAAACAAACGGACAGACCCCTTAGTGGTTTGAATGACGAAATTAACTGCAACACGACCTTCAACATGTGATACAAGCAAGCCTCAAGGCGCCTACAAGCACGCTGTGCAAACTTTGTCATCTAAGCCGTAAGGCTATCTGGTCTCCCAACTACCTCCACCATAACTACCTCTCTTTTCGCCGCATTGTTTGCGTAGAGCTAAATTCGTTTATTTGAGTATTGTCTTTTAATCATCTCTTCGTGAATATCTTTATTAAATCTGTGGATTTAAACAGCTCTCCTCGTAAGCAGATTCCATTAGGACGTGAGGATGAGACCCCTCGTAACCCTTCCGCTCCATCTCTGACCAGATGGTCTTCTATTGCGGGTTGTGATTGATGGTTGTGTAGTGGCAGAAGGTTGTCCTAAGGTGAGCGTCACTGCTAACTCCTGAAGATCACAATTTGATTGATATGTATGTCCAAGACCTGGTTCTATCTTTAGGTCGGAGTCCCGATTGAGTCAGAATGATAGCCACATTCTGCCTTCTGCCACAGACGGATCGTTCTCAGAATACCACCAGCCCGTGAGTGGTATATGCTAATCTTTGTCTATAAGGCGAGATGCTTCGCTCTGTCACACTCAGATGTTGTCTCCTTCGTGTCTTAGGACGGTTTGCAGCGCAAACGCGCGCTTACGGATCCGACGGCTCTAACTCACGTGACCGAACTGTCAAGATGCGGTCCCTACAACTACTTAACTTTATTATGGACACACGTAGCAGGGGCGCCGGCTGCGTTGACTTCTACCCAGCCTCGGATAGCCCATAACTCGTCACGACAGGTGATGACCGGACTATCAAGATTTGGGACTACCTTAGCAAAAGCTGCGTGCAAACGATGGAAGGACATACGAACGACCCAAGCTTTGCTGTATTCCACCCCAACGTGCCCATCAGCAGCAGCAGTGAGGACGGTACCGTAAAGATATGGAATGGCAATGCCTGAGAACACCCTCAGCTATGTGCTCGAGCGCGCATGGTGCGTCTCGCTGCGCCGAGATGCGAATGAGGTGGCTGTCGGTTTTGATGAGGGTATTGATGTGATGGTCTATCTCTATCGTTCACATGGGGATGGAAGTGGGGAGACGAGTTAAGGAAACGGCTCGCAACATTCTGATCATTTTCTCAAGCTTGTCAAGTATCGTTCTTGATGTTTAACCTCGCGGCCAATTATATGTTTGCTTTGTCCTGAGCTAAATTTTGTCGTGATATGCGGCTTTGCTTTTTTTTTCCTCCGTGATTCCGTGAACAAGGGTAGCATAGTACAGATTGTACACTGGCACGACCATGGCTATTTATCAATTATAATGTAGCCTCTCTATTGAACGCAACTGATTATCGGGATATAAGGATGTGCCAGTGTCGGAGGTCGGATATTCTGGGATCGAAATACTTGCGCAGACTGCACCCAAAGTTTTGCCAGTTCTGTTTGTGAGCGGCAAAACTGACCCCAAGTAATCCTACTATACCAACAAGTATGCGACACATAGTTACCTGTCTTTCTTCGCTGGCAGACTCTCGGATACCCACTGGGTCGATTATCTATCTCCGAGGAAGGTTTGTGCCACTCTCCAGTTCGTTCTGGGAACTTCCGCAACTTCTGCCAGTAAAGTGACTAGGCACATATCCGACCTTACGCCGTAATGGCGCTACTAGTATTGGCGCCGCTCTGCAACGATTCGCGTCAAGTGCCAACGTTTGGCCACCCAAGGTATGGAACATCCCCAAAATATTTCCATGCCGACGAGATACTTCTATAGTGCGCGTGGTTTTTCTACCAAGCCTGTTCAAACAGATAGCCTTTGCGCAAAGTATCGCAGATGGGTCCGGGGTGAAAGGACGGATGAGTCAGCTCGTGAACAAAAGTGATCTTGTTCCTACTAGACAGTAAGACTGGTCGTGGAGGACGGCGCTGACAATATTAATATTGTAGTTTGGGTATACTGGTCTAATGACCATAAGGGGACAAAGTAGCGGTATTTCAAATATCATACTGTCAAGCGCCGGACCCAACGTTCGACCAGAATGTCACCTAAAAGATTCGCAGGCGATGCTGGCATCGCGAAGTTCATAGTGACGTTATACGATTGTTCGGTTTAGCCCCGCATGAGGGTATAAAGCTGGCATCTACTGGTCCCTAACGCCCATTTTCATTTTTTGCACCCCACCACAAGTTCGAGCAGTATGAAAGTCACTCCAGCTTCTGTCACTCTTTTAGTTGTTGCAGCCTTCCATGACCTCTGCGTGGCCGTACCTGCTAAACGTGATGATACCAGTATCCCAACAGGTGAGTTCATTGTTTACCCCATCTGACTCAATGATCTCATACCGTGGTGTTCTTAGACATTCAGATTCTGAATTTCGCACTCACGCTTGAACACCTCGAAAATGCCTTCTACACTCAAGGCTTGGAGAAGTATACCCAGCAGGACTTCCTCAATGCAGACCTGCCCGCCTGGGCGCGTGGACGATGGAACGAAATTGCACAACATGAGTCGACACACGTGTCGTTCCTCGAGAGCGTAATTGGCGAGCAGGCGGTACAGCCATGCACCTACAGTTTGTGAGTAGAGATTTCACAAGAGCAATTTATACGTCACTGAATGGGTGTGGTCGCGTTAGCCCTGACACGGACCCAATGTCTTTCGTAACAACTAGTTTCATGTTGGAGACGGTTGGCGTTTCAGCATATTCTGGTGCGGCGCAGTTCTTGTCTCAGTCGGTAAGTTGTGGACCAACTTTACGGTTTGATCGTAGTCGTGTATTTATTTTATCATGCTCTCAGGATTACATTACGTCCTCGGGTGCTATCCTAGCTGTTGAAGCAAGACAATCGGCGTGGATCAATTCAGCGATTTTGAAAGCTAACCCGTGGAACACTGCGTTTGACGTATGTCATCATGTTCGTCACTAATGATCGCTACTCACATCTGTCTAGACCCCACTAGACCTCAATCACGTGTGGACACTCGCATCAGGCGTGATCGTGTCATGCCCTTCCTCTAACATGCCACTGCCTGTGAAAGCGTTCCCCGCATTATCTTTCCCTGCTGGTGCTCAGCCAGGCCAGACTGTCCAAGTCTCTTTCAACGCAACAATGGTACCGTCGGTACCTCCACAACTTTATGTTGCGTTCATTGCTGGCCTCGGCGCTACTTTTGTGCCACTGAGCGCTCAAAACACAGTTGAGATTCCATCGACTTTACAGGGTGTCGTGTTCCCTATAATCACTTCCAGTAGTACGGCGGTGACTGACAACGTGACAATTGCTGGACCCGCCTTTTTGAGTTTCCACTTCAAAGCTGATGGCGAGGACGAACTCTAAAGTCTTCTTTGTAGTTTAGTACGTTGCTGTATCGGATTTTTTCTTTTTTCTTCTTTTTGGTTCGTGTCTAGTGTATCGATGGAAATTTAAGTATATCTACTCGCCAGAACATTCCCCGTAGTACTTATGTGTACGGACACATGTTGTTTTTTTCGCTAGAGCGTTATGTGCGTCACGCACAATTGCAATCTAGGTGTGAAATATTCTACAAATACTGTGTTCCGTATATTGTCCTCCAGGCAATCTAGCAACGTCTCAGGTGTAGGCAGCCGCAGACCAGCTTGATAATATCATAGAAGATAAACGTTCCTTCATTGTCGGCGGCGTGTCGGCCATCACTCGTAAGTCTCCCCAGGGTGCTTTACGTTGATTGCGGTGGTTTTCCGACGTTATACATGGCTTTATATTCCAATATAACGAAAACAGATCATATATCGGCATATATGCCAGTATCTGCGCCTTACTGACTCACTGACGTGGATGCTTTGACTGACAGTTGAAACGTTGACTCCGAGTAGGTTCGGAACCTCGGAACCAGTTGATGACATGTTACCCTCTTACCTTTTACTCTCCAGACACACAGTGTCATCTTCCAACTTCCTTGCGATTTGATCAACCCACTGACGAAGCCATAGCAGATTTGATTGCATTTGGAGGCTGACAATGGGTTGGCTTGATCCAAATTATGGATTATAGCCAAGAGGCTGACATGGGCTGACATGTGCTAGTACACATATAAAATGTACCTCCGGTATTCTTTGTGAGCTGCTTCTCTTTTCTACTTTGGACGATACCCATATTTTTCAAAACCCTACTGTATACCCTTGTATTATTGACGTTTCACGATGAGGGCCATATTGTCGTTGCTCGCCCTTGTCATCCTTTCCTCTTCCGTTCTCTCCCTTCCATCAGAGCGACGTGACGGCGATAGCGCACTGACGGGTGATGTTAATTTCATTTCTCGAAGCTTTAAACTGACGAATACTACAACAGAGATCCAAGCTCTAAATTTTGCCCTCTCCCTCGAGCACTTCCAGTACTACTTTTACAAACGGCTGTACCAATATGAGCCGCAGGACTTCTCCAACGCTGGTTTGCCGCCATGGTCGCAGGGGAGATATGCACAGATATCCTCCCATGAACTCACGCATGCTCAGTTCCTTGAGAATATCCTGGGTGACAATGCTGTTCAGCCATGCACATATAACTTGTTAGCTCATTTCTTGTCCATCTTTCACGTGTGGCCTGAATGAACCCTCCATCAGTCCAGACTCCGATCCGAGATCATTCGTGAAGACCAGCAACATTGTGGAAGCAATAACATCCTCTACGTACACAACTCTCGCGAAGTATCTCTCCGATCCTGTACTTCGATTTCTATTGCTCTATATTGGGATCCAACTCAAAAGCATTTTAGGACTATGTCATCTCCATCAGCTCTATTCACTCCGTGGAAGCAAAACACTCAGCGTGGGTCAACGCGGACATGCGTGAAGGTGCCGCTTGGAGTACGGCATTTGATGTACGTGGCATCTCATCTCTTAACATGCATTTTGAGACCGACAATCAACAGGCGCCAATGAGTCTGAGTCAACTATACACGATGATGAGTGGCTTCATCGTATCCTGCCCATCCTCCAATTCGCTGCCGCCGATCAAAACATTCCCCTCACTCACGTTTCCCTCCAACGTTATCCCAGGGCAGACTGTACAAGTGTCGTTTTCGCCCGCAGCTCCGGACCGCGATTCACACACGTTGTACGCCTGGTTCATCTCAGGGTTCAAAGCGCTCGTTGTACCTCTCAACGCTGACATGACGGTCACCATCCCGGACACGCTGCAGGGTTTTGTGTTCTCGGTGATCACGAACAACAGGGAGAGCGTGTCCGACGATGCTACAGTTGCTGGGCCAGCGTTCTTAGTCTTCGATTATGACTACCAAGGAAACGATCAGTCGCTACCCATGTGAAGAAATCAATGATTTCTCAAGTGCGTCCGAGTTGCTAAACTACATTCTATCGACTTGTACATTTATTGCCGAAAACTACTTCAATTTTCTCCACTATCAGTATCGGGATGCTGGAGCTCCAGGTTCTCCGCCTAATGCAACGATAGCGTTTGCTGCCACCGACTCACTCATTGCACCAATGTCAGAAGTGACATTGATCTACATGACGCAAAAAGAGTGAGCTATAAACGCGGATTTTCAGTCAAGTGATCTCACTATGTCGAAGCCTTCCTCAGCACGCTTAAGGGCCTGCTTTCCTGAGCTGCAGTAAATTGCGCTGGGTCATAAATGGATCAGTGATGATTATTTAGCAGGAGTTCAGCACACATGCTTACCACTTCTTTCCTTCCTTGTGTGTAGCTTTGAGAACATTTTGAATGACAGTTTCTACGTCAGGGTGCGGATCGGGAGAGGGGGGAGGGTATCCCAAGGACAGTGAAAGATCGTAAGGACCGATGAATAAGCAATCTAAAAGATCATATTAGTGGTGTACGTAATTATATACACCCAACGCACCAATGCCGTCCACAGCAGCAATGGCCTCAACATTCTGCACGGCTTCCGGCGTTTCGATTTGTATCATAACAACTACATGTTCATTCGCAGATTTGATGTACCCGGTGGCATCGATGCCCCACACGCCATGCGTGAATGGACTTCCAAAGCCGCGCCGGCCTGCCGGAGGGAAGCGACTGTCGGCCACGATCTCCCTCGCCTTCTCAGCATTAGAGACCTACAGCCCGGCACAGAGTCTAAAAAAAACGTTCGATTCCATACTCTCCCAAAGCCACTCACCATAGGAACAAGCACACCCCGTGCGCCTGCATCAAGCGCGTATTTAATCTGCCACGACGTACTATTGCTGAACCCCGTGGCTGGGATTCTCACGAGCGGGCTCGGCGCGTTGGGTCCAAGACCAGTGATAGCCTGAATGGATTCTGCAGCGCCAGGCTGGAGCGATGTGAGACCGTGTTCGCAGTCTATCATCACCCACGAGAGGTACGGGCTGGCTTGTGCGACCGCGCGTGCGTTCAGGATACCTGGGAGGGTGATCCATGCGCCGAATGCGGGCTTGGAGGCTTTGAATGCTTGCAGGAGTGCGTGCGTTGTCATAGCTGGAGATTGAGCGTATTCGGGTCTGGAGATGGGTTTATATAGAGAGGGCCAAGATTATAGTCATGAGGGGTGTTTTGCGGACCGATCTGAGCCGCTGACGCCTTAGCGCTATTGAACTTGCACCATATCATGCTAAATAAGCCTAGATTTATGTAAAGTCATTCAATTTGAGAGCTGTTGGGGGTATTGAAATGGTCATCTGAGTTAATTTCACGAGTGTGTGCTGTACATTACCTGTCCATGCGCACTGCAGCATCATCACTTAGATGGAGAAACGACCGCAAATTCAATAGACAGAATCAATGATTAATGTTGATGGAAGATGCCGAGTTAGGAGGTGACATCCATCTGGCGGGTCTTCAAGCCTACCAATAAAACGAAATCCATTATATTCGACTGGTGATTAAAGGAGCTGTGATTATGCGTGCTCAGTGGCAGTTGCAGGTTGTATGGGAGTAAAAGTATTGCGAGGGCGCCATTCACGTTCTGTTGTCCAGTATCGTATCCACTTCCACTCCTTTCCCGTCTTTTTATGTACCTTCTCGATCGTCTTGAGGGCGTCCAACAACCAGATATTGGGCTTCTCTGCGTATCTTGCCCTAATCACGCTTTCCTGTGGAGCCTTGACGGGAGGTTTGTCTTGGACTTGTTTGTGGAGCTCTTCATACAACGCCTTGGCCACGATACGTGCATTTGCCGAATTATCTTTGAGACATGCGACATAGAGCATGGAACAAGCAGCCAGGTCAGATGAAACCGGTGGGAGCTTGTAGACACCAAATAGAGCTGCGACAGTCATAGAGTCCGAAAGCGGGCGCTTGTCATAGACGGAGTGCAGCATATGTCGTGCGGCGAAGAGAGAGCCCAAAGCCAAACCGTATTTCGAATGGTCTCCAAAAACCTTGAGTGCGAGTGTCGGGCAATTCAGCTCCTCACAGCGACCTTGGTTTATATCAGCAGAGAACGGGGCAGCGATAGGATGTTGGACTCACGGATGAAAGCCTCTGCGTGTATGGGGCGGAACTCCTTGCCCGAGTCTCTCCACCTCGGAAACAGCTCTGCAACCATTTCTAGCTGTTCTGACGAGCTCGCGAGCTGGAACAACCGAAGCCATGCAGTTTGGCGCACTTGGCCGGCTTTGATAGCACGTTTGCGTCCTGTGCGGTTTGTCACGTACTCCACAAGTTCGTAGAACTGTGGTTCTCGACGCGTAGCAGCGTCCTGGAATTTAGCTTTTGAGGCCGTAGTAGACTTGGAGGGATCAGGTACTGAAGTTTCAGATGGTGTCACAGACGAGAAGAGGTCGTCATCCCTGGACTGTTGAACTGCATAAAATTTGTTGAGCACTTGATGATGCTCTGCTGCCGTGCACCTCACCTACAGTCGTCAGATGGAAATTTCTGCGACACACTGATCGATTGGCGGCGCTTGCTACTCGAAAGAAGGCCTGTGGCCGGGAACTTAAGGAGAGGAGGCTAGCCATCCTACGGTGCATCATTCACAGCTTTGAAGCAAAAGCATGAAACTGAAATTTCTTGTCAAACATCGCCAAACAAAGGTCGAGTATCATTATTTGATAATATCATTTTTGATTCTTCTACTCACCCATGTGCAGGCTCAGCGCTCCGCAGAATACCCGGAAAGTCATCAAATCTCAAGACTCGAACTGGGTCTACGGCCGACGACGCGGAAGGCACGAATCCGCTGCAAAATGTTCCAGATAAATAACACTTCTTCGCCCAACGCCAGTGATATCTTATCTCAGACTTTGTCTCATTCCAACTTTTCCGATAGGCCTCTTATCTTGTTTCATTCCCAACACTTATTGATGATATCGTTGGGAAACTCATTTGATCGGCTCTGTAATAGATGTCCATCCATGAATTTATAGTTTTAGATTTCGAGGATATGATACATCGTGATGTAGATTTTCCCTTGACCGGATCACCAGTACTGACTTGTCTCTCAAATTAGCTGCTCCGCACTATCAGCGAACTTCAGCTCGTGCACGAAGGCGTACAGGACCGCAAATCAAAATCAAGACTCGGATATCATACGTCGATGATAACTCCGCTGCTGTACTCATCCGACGGGCGACCGCAGAAGTCTGGTTCGAGACCGGCGAATTATTCATATTCCGTTTTTTCACCTAGCTTCATGTATTTCACAACTTGCATGCTGTCGATCGTGTCTATGACTCTCAGACGGCGATACCCTGATATTATCTGGCACCACTTTGGGGTATACACGGCATGGGAATCATGCAGACGGTGAGTGCGATGAGAGAGTCTTGGGAGATGAAGTAGTCACCGTCGCTGGGGTAGAGAGAAGGTGAAAGGCCGTAGGAAATCGATGGCTCACACGAGCTCTGTAGTTCTCTTGTGCTTATTGCAGGCAAAGCCATCATTTGGCACGTCAGCAGCACGTCAAATGACTCAAATTCGACTGATCTCAGGTTCAGGGCTCGCTGGCACCACTTCTTCGAATACGGGCAGAATACAAGGGAAAATTCGGGTGTTCCAAACTTATCTTAAAAGTCCCCCAGGCAATTGGACTACAAACATTTGTTCCTGATATGTCAGGCTCCTTATTTTTTCCGGATGTGTTCGAGTTCACGTTCTATTTATACCGTGCTAGCGGTATTCAACACATTTACATCGCATAGCTGCGTGTACATGTTTGTCGATGCATTCCCCATCCGGGGATGAACCCTGATATTCGAGTTAGCCGGGTCGTTTTTGGCCTTGCGTCGACGTGGCCTATTGGTCAGGTTCTGATTGTCGCCCCCACCGTGCAGCCAATTCACTGGGACGGGCTACACGCATTTTCAGCAACCGTACAGTATCGTCATTGAACCCGTCCAGTGATATGCAATATCCCGGTTCCAAAGATAGAAATGTCCGAGGGCTTTCATTGGGATGAGGTTTAGTATACTTGCGAGGACGCAGGCCACGTACCGGATTGCTCGAAGTAGGGATCCTCGGGACGCGCGTTTACTAAGCTCATCCGGACAACAAAAATAACAACGACACGAGGACGAGCCACATAGGTGACTCGAAGCGAGATTGAGCCACACGGCCCACACCTCTTAGCAGCATATAACATGATTTTGGAGCGATGCTCAGTCGGGTGATGCTGATTTTTTGATGCCGTATAGGTCATATCTTTGACGCTCGCTTCGGATAAACTTCGGTCGTGAGCAGATGTACTAGATGTTCCCGACGGTCGACGGTCGGCCATATTGCATAGATGTGACTACGATGGGGTCGTCAGCGCGCGGCACTCTTTGTAATACTTTGCTTACTTACTATGCGTATTATTGATAGTGCAGGTACTAGGATGGGGGCCGTTCTCCACATGCTCTGGTACAACGATTGGATGCGGAATGAATAGATTCCGCCGGAGATGAATATGGTGGCTTGCCCTTCCGAGGGAACTATTGCACCCATTTGACCTTTTTACTGCTTCTCCCGCGACTGACTGCAAGATGTGACGGGATGAAACGTCAACATAGCCCTACATAGCCTACAAGCCAATACAAATGACACTGCAAATGTACAGCAAGTGCTGCGAAGTGACGAATTCGTATATGAAGGGGAATTCCGAACAAGCACTAGGCTAGTACTAGAGGTTCCGTCAGGTACACATACCTAGTACATCCGCGGTCAATCACCCTCTACTCTCCACCCAGACTTCAAGCTTGTCAAGTTGCCAGTAAAGCTCTCACGAAACGCTGACAACGATTCTCATGCAGTGAGGATGTCACAATGTTTTCTGATCGTGTCATGACAACACTTTGTTCCTGATAAGTGAGTATTAGTTCGAGTTGAAGGAGTTGCATGTACGTAAATATAAGCAGGGTCACCGTCGAAGGAAGGCGGGGAATCAGTAGCCAAACTCGGGCACATGATGGGAAGCGAAATGGTCTTTTTCTAGAAAGAGCTCACGTTGGTGTTAAGATGGTATGTTGTACGACGCGCGGGGTGCCATATGTCAATCAGGCCGAGCTTAGGTTTGGCGAGTTAATTATTGATGGAAAACAGCGTGACCCAAATGCTGGCCCGCCGGCGTTGTCATTCTTTTTTAATTTAAGAGTTCTATGAAAATAATGAAAAGTACTTCGGAGTATTAATTTAAGTATATCGTGCGTACTACTACTACTAGTTGGTATCATGATCGAGGAACAGCGAGCTTATCGCGCGCCCTGGGGACCGCTTTTTGTCAAAAAAAAACATTGAAAAGGAAGGTTTAAGGCCTGAGGGGAGGGTGGATGCCGCCGTCAGCAGTATTTGTCTGCCGCCGTCTGAATTCAAACTCCGCGCACGTGGTGGATGCCGTACTAATCGTCGTTCATTGGATGATAAACTGAAGTACAGCTTATTCATCATTTCTCGTTATCTCTTGCCAAGTACTTAAGACAGCGGTAGGATGAATTCACGTACGGCAACTAGTCCGACGTCAGGTCCCACAGATATTCGTATATCTACCCACAGGGTTTTCCTCCTTTTTCAAGGAGCGCACGTCCATCTTTTATTTGCAGGAACATTAATTCGTCACAGCCCCCATCCCATCGTCAACGTGTATTAAGGGCAAAATGGTGAACGTTACCTACGATGCTTGTGAGTCTTCTACGTCATTCTCCTAAAAAATGCTCAACAGCGCTGTCCAGCCGGCGACCTCTATTCGTCTACTGGAACCATTTTCAATATGGGCGATATTGCCTGGACATTGGCATCAACCGCTCTAGTATGGATCATGATACCTGGGGTTGGCTTCTTCTACTCCGGTTTACTCAGGAGGAAGAATGCTCTCAATATGATCTATCTCAGTATGATGACCGTTGCTATGGTCTCCTTCCAGGTCCGTCACACTTTATGAGATTTTAACTACGCTCTATGTGCTCATCGACATTGTAGTGGTTCTTCTGGGGCTATTCTCTAGCTTTCAGCGAAACTGCCAGTCCCTACATTGGCAACCTCAGTATGATTTCCCTCAGAATTACAAGTCTCCACTTTTAACCGCTATTCGTCAGAATACTTTGCCTTGCGAAATGTACTAAACCAACCTTCTATCGGTAGTCCCAGAGTACCGGCCATCGTATTCTGCGTCTTCCAGCTTATGTTCGCTGCTATCACGTACGTCATGATTAGTATGGTCTCTTATTCAGAACACTCATGTAACTCCAGTCCTATGATTGCCCTTGGTGCTGTCGCAGAACGCAGCCGCTTGGGTCCTCTCCTGGCATTCGTTTTTATTTGGTCTACACTCGTTTATGATCCCATCGCCTGTTGGACATGGAACTCCCAAGGCTGGTCGTACGTCCTTGGTGGTCTTGACTTCGCTGGAGGCACCCCAGTGCACATCTCTTCTGGTACTGCCGCACTTGCCATCTCACTCTACCTTGGCAAACGTCGCGGATATGGCACCGAGCGCCTCGCCTACAAGCCTCATAACACAACTTATGTCATTCTGGGCACGGTCTTCCTATGGTTCGGCTGGTTCGGCTTCAACGGCGGTTCTGCACTCTCCGCAAACTTGCGTGCAACCCAGGCGTGCATTGTTACCAACCTTGCTGCAAGCGTTGGTGGTTTGACTTGGATGCTCTGGGATTATCGTCTTGAACGCAAGTGGTCCGTTGTCGGTTTCTGTTCTGGGGCTATCGCGGGTCTCGTCGCTATCACTCCTGGTTCAGGTTTCGTGGGTTCTCGTGAGTTTTACTTTTTTAGAATCCGTTGAAAATTTTTGAGACGTGAATTAGCGGCTGCTGTTTTGTTCGGCTTCATGGCTGGTACCGTCTGCAACTTTGCCACCCAGCTCAAGTTTATCTTCAAGTATGATGATACGCTCGATGTATGTGAACATCCTGTCTGCATGGAATTATCGGTGCTCATTCTACGTCAGATCTTCGCATCGCATGCCATTGGCGGTATTGTTGGCAACGTCCTTACTGGTCTCTTCGCTCAAGCAAGCATTGCTAGTGCTGATGGCGTTGTTACAATTCCTGGAGGTTGGCTTGACCAGAACTACCGTCAACTTGGCATCCAACTCGCAGATTCCGTCTCTGGGCTTTCTTACTCTTTCGTCATGACTGTCAGTCTCATGCCCATATCCTTTCTCCGCCCTTCTTTATCTGACTCTTTGCTCATCTATAGACCATCATATTGTGGGTCATGCACTTTATTCCCGGCCTCCGGATCCGTTGCGACGAGGAGACCGAGATCCTCGGTGTCGACGATGCAGAGATGGGCGAATTTGCATACGACTATGTCGCTCTTGAAAATGAAGTCATGCCTCGTAGCGAGTACAACGCAGGTGCGTCTTCCGGCAGCCGCGAGCCGCAGCACACCGCCGCAACGACATCGCAAATAAGCCAAGAAAAACAGATTGGGGAGGAGGATGTCAGTCGTGTACAGTGAAAGGGTTCATAGGGTCGAGGATAAGAAGACTGCAAGAAAGTCTACCACTCATTACGTTAAAGTCTGTTTTCTTTGTTCTAGCGTATTCACACATTTTTGCATGTTCTGTTTTAAACAGTAACATGCGTGTTATTTAGTTATCCGGACTTTTATTTATGTAACTTTAAGATCGAGTCATTTCTTGATGGACTGACTTGAAGGCATACCCCTTGTTGACCCAGTTACTTGTGATACCCTTGTGTCATGTAAATACAAGAAAGCCAGAAATAAGAGATCTTACGGATAAACAGTAATCATGTGGAAGTGTAATTAATTTGCAATGAACAGGACCAGAACAGGAGTGTGTTTGTAGATCGACAGGATGGGATCCGGAAACTCCCTATCATTAATGTGGCAAAGACCTGGGGCCCAACTCTTTTCCCAGTCATTAATATGTAGATCTTAACGTGACGCGCGCTGCCCTCGCGCAAAACCGGTCCGACATGTTCGCGCCACTTCCTTTAATGCCTATCGTCATAGAGCTTGACATGAAGACCCTGTTGATCCAGGGTGTGATTGACACATATCGCCACCCTACTTTGTCGGGCACAATGGTTGCGCATCGCGAACGAACCAAAGCAGAATGCGCAACAGGGAGCTTGACAACGGAGCACAAGGTCGAAGCTCATATATCGTCATCTAGGTGACTTGCAGAATTGACGATTTGGCACTAGCAGTCAAACTTGATAGCGACGCACCCGGAGAGGCACCCCCTCGCTTGCCAGCACAGTCACGGTTCCCAAGCTCTCTATGATCGGCACCGTTGTCCCATCCGCCATCTCAAACGCATGTACAAGGACAATCTGGGACGAGTCCAAACTCGGTCAAAGTCAAAACGATCCGGAACTAATAATAATGATCTTGACAGTGCAGTGTACCTTGGACAAACTCTGTTAATGCAAAGAGCCTCCCTAGGCACATCCGCGCTCCATCCCGGAATGTCATGGAAATAAAAGGTAACCCTGCAGGGTTTCTCCGGGAATATGCGGGCTTTCGAGCTAGCGGGACGTCTTCGCACTAGGCCCTAACAGAACAGTTGAGTGCTGCAAGTGGAATGATGACCGCCGTCCCCTTCGGAATGAATACGCTCTTGGTAAAGTTATTGGCAGCTGTACGCAAGGATTTGACGAGAGGGATTGCGTAGCCTGTCATAGTCAGCTTGAATGCTTTGAATAATTTTTTTTTCGTTGGATACGCACTCATCGCGCAATTTCCTTGACTGCTGCGTGAAGGCGCAGAACTTTGTTTAGTACGGCATCCAGCAGGGACGCTTGTTTGTAAGATCATATAAGGGAGGTTGGTCTGAACTCTATACATTCGTCACGAAGCTTCGTCTGAATGTCTGAATGTCTGAATTCCGCGCAAGTTCTAATGTGCCCACTGTAAAGTTGAAAAGCAAAGTGACAGCAGCGGACTGTTGAAACCATGGTGACTGATTAGAATGCAAGGAATACTTAGTGGGAATGTGCATACGGTCTTTTGCTAGATGATTGCATGTTACCTGCAGTGATCTCAAAACCGGTGAGAAGCAGAACCTTTACCTGGCGGTGACGGAAACCAGTGTCACATCGTTCAGAAGAGTTCTGTGAATTCGTATACTTCGTCTAATATTTCTTGTGGAGTCGGCTTAATGTTCTCACCAGATTCTTTTGCTTTCACTGAACAACGATTTAATTTGAATCCGAAGGGCGGGACTCAAACCCGAACATGATATGTCCTCCTGCTCAGCGCCGCTGGAGCGGGGCGTTCCATCAGACCTAGGCAGGTCCGGGCGCAGTAGCAGGTGTCCTGGCGCGGTGGCAGGAGTCCTGTCTCGTAGTCGGTCCTCACGCGTGTCGTAGTCTGTCCTCGTTAGACAGAGCCGTAGCCTCCCGCTATAGAGGTCTGGCCTTGGGTTCCCTTGCAGTCCGTGCCCGTTCCACCAGCCCTGGCCTTGAAAATTGGCAAATTATGCAGATGAATCCTGAGATGACTGGAGGTTAGCATACAATTTTCTTACAATACCATTACATAGTTACAGACCGTAGTCAAACCTCATAGCGACATACCCGGAGAGGCACACTCCCAGCCTCAGCACTCCCAACCGCCCCCGGCCTTGGTAAAGATCCCAAACTATCCACAATCTGCACTCCAGGGTCATCCATCTCAAACACAAATTTTCGAACGAGGACGAATAGTACAGCCTGCATGGACGAAACCAGACGCGGTCAAAACAATCAGGAATCAATATTCTCAGTGCGTAGCTGCGTACCTTAAACTCTGCCAATGCAAAAAGCTTTCCTAGGCACGTTTGCGCTCCATCACCGAATGTCATTAAATGACGGTAGCCATGCAGGGTTTCTCTGGCATCGAGCATACCCTCATCCCCTTCGAACCACCGGGAAGGTTTGAATGCCTTTGCGTCAGGGCCCCACATGCTAACAGAGCAATTGAGTGCAGCGAGCGGGATCACGATCACAGTCCCCTTCGGGATGCACACGCTCTCCATGAAGTTACCGGCAGCTGTGCGCAAAGGTTCGCTGAGCGGGATCACGTCGTCTTGCATAGCCTGTTGTAGTCAATTCGAGTAGTTTGTGTTGCATCTGAGCGGGATACGCACCAATCGCGGGATCTCTTTGAGTGGTGCATGGAGGCGAAGAACTTCGTTCACCACAGCGTCCAGGTAGGGAAGCTTATTCGTGAGGTCATCGTATGAGGGGGTTGGCCCAAACTCTAAACACTCGTCGCGAAGCTTCCTCTGTATGTCTGGATTCTGCGCAAGTTCTACTAAAGCCCACTGTGGAGTTGAGAAACACGGTTGGAGCAGTGAACGGTTCGGAACTTACTGTCATGCTCACTGATTAAATGGGAGCAATAGTGAATATCTACTATTCTTTTGCTAGACGAATTCACGTTACCTGCAGTAGTCTCAAAGCCTGCGAGAAGGAGAACCCTTGCCTGGCGGAGACAGAGGTCAGCGTCCCATCGTTCGAAAGAGTTCAATGATTCGTGTACCTCGTCTAGTACTTCTTGTGGAGTCAGTCCCGCGCTCTCACCATATCCCTCAGCTCTCACTACACAACAATTTCAGGGTTGACAATTTCGCAAATGAAAGGCAGAACTCACAAAGCAAACCCAAACATGATTTGTCTCACTGCTCAGCGCCGCCCGTCTCATTTTCCTTGCGTGTCCGCAATAGCATCTCCTGGCATATTTTTCCAACTATCAGGCGAAGCTTTAGGGAGAATCGTATGGCAGGCAATGGCAACTTCAGGATGAAAGGAAAGTTTTGTGCCAATATGATCAAGTTGCTAGGAACATTGGTGGATGAACCAAATGCATTCAGAATGTGCCCAACGTCGGAGTCATTTCCATCGAGTGCGCCGAAGTCATGGGACAGGACGGCTATGCCCGCACTGTCGAGTCTATGTGGCAGGGGATAGATAAGACATCAGCCTAGTAGAAAGGAATGGATATACATACGAGATATGGTTCATCCTGCATAATGTGTCTGAGTGCGCAGGTACGAAACTTTGAAGGAGAACTCAGAAAAGTACCATTGTTGAACATCAATGGTTGCGCAATGAGTTCCTTGGTTCAATTCTATCTCATTGTCCCAGGCAATTGCTGTCTGTAACACATTTTAAGTGAAATTCGGGGTGAATTGGTTAGAGACTGACCTTGTGAGCGGCATCATGGAAAACAGATGTCAAGTTGCGAATGACAGCTGCGGTAAAGGCGGGGTTGAGAGCCTTGCGCTGCCTGACGGATGAAAGAGAATCGCATGGATTTAGCTTGACACGACTTGCAAGTCTCACTTCTACTAACCTTTGGTGACTTTCACCATCGGCCCACAACACTCCTCTTCCCATCTATCAGTTGCATAAGCACGCCGTTACCCTGTAGCTGTACAAGTAAAGAGACATACCACTGTTTGAACGACGATCTTGTTGAATGGAGTTTGGTTATACAACCATGTGTCTCTTGCAAAGAAATGAGATATTGCTTTCGGGTCCCATAATACGACCCTGGACTGTCCAAAGATACCCGGAACTTTGTACACTGGACCATACTCCTTGGCCCAACGTTCGTACAATTCAGTTGTAGCGGTAGAATCTAGCATTATCTTGGCGAAGCCAAACACCCAGCCTGGGCTCTGAGGCCCTCGTATATGTGTTGTTCGTTGTTGTCGGCGATAGACTTGGAGGGGATAGAAGAGCGCCAGTATCACAACCGCGATACGTGTCGTTGAGCCTGACAAGGGCGAGACCAGACAAAGGTCCTTGAAGGCAAGCCAAATATCCCTGGCGCAGGGGTTACTTTGCAACAAACCCATGATATCAATCACTGGCAGTACCCGCTCTCAAATGTTAGTCACAGGATAGCAAAAGGGCAAGTGAGACAAAGCCAGCTCATACCCGTATATGTCTAAACTGGATTTCCAACCAAACGAGAGAAAAGAAGACATTTGCCAGCGGGTGGGCCCAGTCAACTGTTCGCCGAACCCCAATAAATATCCGACTTGGTTGAACTGACCAGCTTCACAGGGTTCAAACAGTCTGTCTATATGATCTTGATGGCTGTGACGGTTGATCCTGACCCCCATGCTTCAAGCTATCTGAAAGACTGGCGATCGTTGCGGTTGCTGGACTTTCGAATTTGTCATCCTGCATGGGATGTCCACATCGTAAGTGCTTCACGCACGGGACAATTTCCAAGTAGAACTGCGGGGAATAAATTCTTGTTAGGGTCTTATGAGAAGGCAAGGATAAAGGTATCAGCATTATCATTTTCATGTACAGGATGGCAAGACAGGTCATGATTACATGCAGGAATTGTGTAGAAAGGATGGAATGGAAGAAAATAATGACCAATTGATGACCAATAACTTCGAACAAGTTACCGCCAAATATTCAACATCAATTTGATCCGCTGAAGACGTTCAAACTCAGGTTGGATCCACATGGTCACAAACATTCTTGGGCCTAAGACGAAGCAAGGCACTCGCCCATTGGCAATTGCAAGCTGAGCACTCTTTCCTTGCAGCTAACCCTCCTGGATCATCGTTAATTTTCATCCACTTCAACCTGTTTATGTCATTTGTCAACTTTACCAGGACGGCAAATATGAAGAATGTCTTCGGCGGCGCGCACTTCACGGTAGCCTTCCAATCGACAGAATATTGTGATGCGTGCCTCTCACTACCTGCGAGTCTATCAAGGGGTACGGATCTGTCCTCATGAAGCTATCGTTTCTGGCGCCTCTAACACGGAAAATGGAATACGCCCGTCGGATCATGTGTGTTGATGCGTCTTCGCAGAATCCTCCGAGAGACCCAACGATTCCCATGTTTCTGTCCGTGGTGCCAGGGAAAATCATTGGAACCTTGGAAGCGCTTGTCATGGCTCCATCGATTCATTTACATTTTCCACGGGAGTACGACCACTACAGTTGACAGGGATATCGAGTCGCTATGCTCACTTCTCACTGGCATTATCAATTCTCAAATTAGCACACATCCCCTCCGCTCGTTTCTTCACAACTTTCTCAAAGAGTCACGGAGCTACGTAGTTCTCCGTCAATGTGTCACCTTGCCTCGGCGTCTCTTACTCCCCGCAATTACAAGCTAATAACATCGAGCCTGTTTCATGATCGGGGGAATCATGCGTGATGAACCATACTAAGTTACAGTACCGAGTCAGTACGATTACAACTTGTATTTTGTCACGTGAAGCACCAGCACTGACAACGTTAATACAGGGCGATGACATCGATGATAAACCACACACTTCGACGAGATACTTTCGTGGGCCTATCATGGCCATATCAGCATTCAACCTGTAAATGCGATGCGCGAAGCTTTTGTGAGATTCCCGATCATTGCCAGGGCCTTAAATCCGCAATCAAACAGCCATTTTTAGAGATACAGCCTTGTGGGGTGGATATAATTTAATATAACAAAGTCGTGATCAAACTGTAGCGAGGGCACAACAGTCTCAAGTATGGATGTCCAACACAGAACAGAAGACTCACTCAGTCACCGTCTACTATCTATTGCCATACAACCAGACGTCATTTTGTACCACCTTTCGACTTCTAGTTTTGGGGTGAAGTAACGAAGCGCCTTCCTTTCGGTATCACCCAAAAATAACTGATATATCTGGCCAGCCAGGCCCAACGGTTATGATACAACGATCACGTTCATACCCGAAATCAAACGTCCCTGTGCCTCATTGTGCAGGAAGTATTCTCACCATCAGCGTAAGACGCCATAGAATGGACAGCAATGCAGTACACTGACTATGAGATATATAGATAAATGCATTACTAGTGGAATTTATTCGGCCAGCAATGTCTTCCTCTACGCAGGACCTCTTACCACAACTTAACCTAGGAAACACGTTTGGCGCACTTTTTATTGGGGTCGCCCTTTCAGCAGTGTTTGTGAACTGTTTCCTCACCATGTAGTATTCAATGCTGAAAACTTGTCGTATCATTCTCACGAATAGTCTGTTTGGTGTGACCAACGTTCAAACCTTTATCTACTTCCAGACACATAAAGACACGGGAATGACGTTTTTCAAGCTGATTGTACGTATATCATGCTGCCCTATTTTTCAATTTAATCATTGATGCTACGCCAGGTTATCTGGCTTTGGTAAGTGTCCCCCCGAGTTATGATTCACTGAACATGTCAATTTTACACTGTACCCCATATTTTAGGATACTTGATGCTCTACATCTGGCACTGATTGTACATTGCGTCTATTACTATTTAGTGACCAACTACGCGAGCTTCAATGCGCTCACAGAAATCGTGTGGAGCTTGAAAGTGAGTTTCCTACTTTGGCACTCTATGCAGCCTGATGACGCTTATGATATTGATGGACTCGTGCAGCTTCAGCTAATAGTCGATGTATGTTGTTTCTTCTGAACTCTGAGATTTACACTAGACATGCATTTAACAGGTTCTCATCGTTCCTACGGTACATCTGTAAGTTCGATGTGCAATGTTACACGCAACATTCTAATTGATGCTGTCTGGTCCCATAGTTCGTATGTCTATCGCATATGGATAGGTATATCATTCCTAATGATGATTTGTTTCTACTAACACGATGAGTCTAGTCAGCAAGGGCCGATCGAGAGTTCTCCCGGCTATAATAATGGTAGGTCTGAAGTCGGTGCTCGATGGTATATCGTTTTGTTGACGCACTGTCAGTGCATAGTCGTGGTTCTATCAGGAGGTGAGTCTGTCGCTGGAAACGCTCTTTACTCGATTCTGAAAATCTGTTCAGGTGTTGCCGTCCGTAAGACTTCAGTGCCACTACCTTTGTTATTAGCTCATCACTCGACGTAATGACAGCTGTCGTGTTGGTGCAGTGAGTCAGACATATACCTAACTTCGCGAAATTGCTGATAGCCGCTAGATATCGATGCCGCTTTTTCCAGGATGTGGTTGCAACCGAGTGGGCGACATACTTGACTTTGGGCGCGGTTACTTTTGATGACATCCTTATTGCATCATCACTATGTTATCTCCTCGCTACTTCCCGTACTGGATTCTCTAGGTGACGAGATGCACTTTGTTCGCTGTCGTGATCTGATATACTAACGCAATCATTTAGTACCGATTCTTTCTTAACAAAGCTCTTGGGTTATATAATCAGTACAGGCTGTCTGACGAGGTATCCCTCTCTCCAACTCACCCCATGCTTGGACTAATATGTCTGCAGTATATGTTCATTAATAGCTGTAATCACTGTGAGGTTCCATCTCTTGCACTGTCCATGATTGAGGCCTCAGACAGCCACCTATAGTGCGCGGTGATGCCGAGGAACTTCATCTTTCTCAGTATTGAATTCTTAGTGACTAAATGTAAGACCAACCCATTGTCTCAGGATCGTGCTAACTAACGGTACGGTTTCAAGTATACGTGAACTCTTTCATGGCACTTATGAACGCACGATACTACCTGCAGGCCGGCGCAGATAATGTGGGTTCTCCCAAATTTCGTGCTGGCCATAACGTTTTCCACCCCGAGCTACGCATTGAGATGTCGCAAGACGAGAAGCTTCAAACATCGCGGACAGATGTATCTGATGATGCAGTGCTCCATACTACTCGACCGATTCAAGCTGTCAAAGTTGGTAATTGTATTATTGTTGATGCAAAAGGGCTAATGGCACGATTTATCTACAGTTGCCAACGACGGGGACGATGCAAATGCAGTCTTTCTCGTTGGCGTGATTCAGTGGGCATGGATTATTATTTGTGCGTTTCCTCGCGAGTAGCGCTCACAAATAACTTATGGGTTCGTAGTAAATCATCACTCCCTACCCGCCATGTTTACGGAAGGACTTCAATTGCTGGCGATGAAACATCAACTTTCTTGCACGTCATACCCTGATCCTGTACGTTGGTCCGTGCTCTTCCACTCAGCATTTTTGCAATTCAGTGGTTGCGGCGGTATCCAGCTTGGCGAAGCCAGATACCCAACTTGGGCCCTGAGCGCTTGAGCCCGAAGCCACATGCGTGCTGTTCATTGATGATCTTTGGCAATACACTTGCGATGAGGCTTAAAATGAGTCAGCGCTGAGAAATCCATCAGCCGCACGACATAGATATCCGTCGAATCTAACCGAAAGTGCTTCACGCACTGCTTGTTTCGAAGGAAATGAATGGTTCCGAACAGGGCTAAGCGTTACATGGGGAAGAACAGCACCTAGATACTGAGCCCGAGATCCTTTGAATCAGAATCTGATGGTTTTCTGTAATGGTTTGTAGTGTGTTGTATATGATATGGCAGGCGATAATGAGACAATTGAGGTGCTACTTAGCAAGGTTCGTCGAATGGACGTCGCTACTGGGTGTGCATGTGATCATAACAGGTTCGTTGTGCGCACAATGCCGAAATGAATGGTGATCGTGATGTGAACCTGCTCACCGACAATTATTAGCACTGCCTTGTGGGATCCATGCTGCGATACACAGCCAAACTTGGCCAGATTGGTGATCACTACAGGTATTATATCTCAGTATATTTGACCTTCGTGTATGTGTGGGTCCATCATTAATGATATCGATGGCATCCTGATTCTTCCACACAAGATTAACATTTAATGTTTCGACTTGCGCGTCGACGGTCCAAGGTACGGTCCAGGAGACACAAGTGGGTTATGGCCCCTCGCCTCACCCCTCCGGTGGACGAGTTGCCGCAAGTAACACATACGTCACTTACGTACGTGATTACAAGTCTTAGTCTGTACAGTTGCCATCGTGGGACAAAGCACCTTCGCATCAATGGCATACTATCATTGCTGTACTTATACATCTTATACATGCTTCTAGTACCATCAGCGTTCAGCGTCAGAAGTCATGATTCTCTCACAGAACAAATGGCAGTGTGATTATTCTGGGTTATTATATAGTATGTGAACCTACTACTGGTGGACTCGTTTAGTCAACAACAATGTCTTCCTCGGCTCAGGATGCCATTCCACAACTTGACCTGGGAAACACGTTCGGGGCACTTTTTATTGGCGTTATCCTGGCAGCAGTGTTAGTAAAACTATTTGTTCATCATGCAGTCAAAAGCTGAACGTTTCCTGCGACCTTTCGTACTAACATACCCCATGGAAAACAGTCTCTTCGGTCTAACCAATGTTCAAGCCTTCATCTACTTGCAGGCGCATAGAAGCGCGGGGATAACATTTTTCAAGCTGGTTGTACGTCTATGCTGCCTTGGTGTTGGTTCCAGTCTTGATGTCATGTTCTGGCAGATTACCTGGCTTTGGTGTGTCCTCTCGATTCGCAATTATTGATCGCGTAGAGATTGTTTCCCAAACTTTTAGGATATCTGATGCTCTGCACCTGGCATTGACAATCCATTGCGTCTACTATTATCTGGTAATAACTATGCAAACTTCGGCGTGCTCACGGAAATCGTATGGAGTCTCAAAGTGAGTTTCTATAATGGCCCTTTATGCAGCGTCTAATGGGCTGGGACAGCTTCAGTTAGCAATCAACGTAAGTTGTGCTTCCGTTCTTTGTGACCCACCCAACAATACGCACTGCACAGGCTCTCATCGTTCCTACGGTACATCTGTAAGTTCAGTCACTGTTACTACATACAACACTCAAGTCATGTCATGGTCGACAGTTTGTATGTCCATCGCATATGGAAAAGTGATTATTCCCCTACTATCGTGAATTTGCTACATCTACTGAATGAACCTAGTAAGCGAAGGTCGATCAAGAGTTCTCCCGACCATATCATTGGTGGGTTTGCAATCGGGGTTCATTTGTGTTTCATTGTGTTGATTCACTGTCAGGGTGTGGTCTTGGTACTAATTTCAGGCGAGTTTGTTGCCTGCAAATGTTGTTCATCCGATCTTAAACCTCCCCTTAGTTGGTGTCATCCGTGAGATTTCAACAGTGTTACTGATATTGTTATTGGCTCATCGTTTGACCTAATGACAGCCCTCGCTTGGGAGCAGTGAGTCAGGCAGTTCCGTAACTTCAGGAGGTGCTGATAGCGAGTAGATATAGGGTCAAATTTTTCGAGGATTTGGCTAAGGCCATGTGGTCAACATATCTGTCTTTAGGAGCAGCCACTTTTATCGATATTATCATCACATCATCGCTATGTTATCTCCTCGCCACTTCACGTACTGGGTTCTCTTGGTACAGAGCAGATTCCTTATCAGGATCTGACATGCTGATGCAGGTTACTCAGTACCGATTCATTCATAACAAAGCTCGTGGGCTATACCGTCAGTACTGGTTGTCTGACAAGGTATCCTCCCTTCCAGCATGCCCTATAGTGCTTTGACTGATATTTCGACAGTATTTTTTCGGTGTCAATCATAATCACAGTGAGTGATATCTATTATGTTGTCTACATCTGAGGTCTCTGTTGGTTTCCTGCAGTGTGCTGTGATGCCGACAACCTTCATCTTCATCGGGCTTCAATCTTTAGTGGCTAAATGTATGATCAACAACACATTCTTTCGTGACCATGCTGACCAGCTGTATATACTGTTTCAAGTACATGTCAACTCGTTTATCGCACTCCTGAATGCGCGATACTATATGCAGGCCAACGCAATTGTCGATCCTCCCCAACTTTATGAGCACCACGGCGTCTATCGCCAGGAACTCCACACCAGTGGATCGCAAGATGAAGAGTTTCACAAATCCCAGGGGAACCCTAAGGATGAGGTACTGCATATCACGCAACCTATCCAGGGTATCATGGTTGGTGGTTGTGTCATGGTCGATAGGAGAAGGCTAATTGACACATCTTAGCCACAGTCAACGACATCGACGATGGAAATGAAGTCTCTCTCGTCATTAGTGTGACATGTTAACTATGTGTCTGATCAAGAAATGACACCTACAGAAACATAGTTTGTGTTCTAAAGTTATCAGGGCGGCGCATCTACAACGGCCGGCGGGAATGGCGGACTGGTGGGGGTAGGCATCACATCAGGTTTTGAAAGCGGAAGAAAGGACTAACTTAGTCGACAGGGACTTTCTTTACTGTTCATCGTACGGTTATGTTTATTGGTTTTGCGAGTACAGTGTACAATTGGGCATGACTTTATCGTTTGAATGTTCAGCCACAATAATAAAGCTGCGAGTAACTTTTACAGTAAACGTCAATAAGGTAATGAGCAAGCCCATGCTCCCTTCTAACCATGATGCATGACCCGGCATTTAGATATGCGATTGGTATGTGGACAATCTTCCTGCGCGCAGAGTCGTCAGACTTCAGAAATGGTGACATCTTTTTGGTCTCTCACATTCTCTCAAGATCGTGCTGACCAACGGTACGGTTTCGTGAACTCTTTCATGGCGCAGATAGTGTGAGTTCTTTTGAATTTCGTGCTGGCCATGACATTTTCCACCCCGAGCTGTGCATTAAGATGTCGCACGACGAGAAGCTTCAAACATTAAGTGGTTGTCATTATTTGATGCGATACCAGGCCCCAATGACTTTCCGTAATGGTGGTGACATTGTATAAGTAGTATGATATAGGAGAAGATGATGAGAGGTGTTCATGCTACTCGGCGAGGTCCGTTGCATGGATATCATGACACGTCACAGGTGAGGATAATTTGCGAAACCTGGTCAGATGAGATGGATCGTGATATGATGAGAACAAGACAATAATGTGCTCATCGAAATGAATTTGAAAACGTCCTTCCTGTCATGTGACTCGATGTTTGGGTTCGCCATTCAAAGTCGTTTATTACGTTTATCATTACTCCAACGCACGAAACGCAGGCAGAGTGCATATCACACAAAACATATCTGTGACCTGCGTTGTGTCAGCGTCTCGTGTCAGCAAGACATGCCTTCGTCGACACACACCATGCCCAAGACTCCACACTAATACTTTACAGAGTCAGTCACGGTGACACCAAAAAATATCACTGCGATTGCGAGAGATTATGCAGGAGCTAGCTGCACCAAGTACTTTATGGAACGTGGAGACGACATGCAGAGCTCGGAGGTCCCGATACGAAGGGGACGTGTTCTCTGAAGAAAAGAACGCATACTAGGATGGCCAGCTTTGCTGTGCAACGTGCTTCCCGGGGCTGTTCTACTAATGGTAGCGCGTTAGATATTCGTAGGTCTCTGGATCGGGACCCACAACCTGTCCAGCAGGATGACCAGGATCATGATCCTGGTATAGAGGTTCGTCTTGTTTTGCTTGTGCTTTCTACTACAATGACTTATGATTTCATTGAACCATTTTGCAGGTTACGACGCGTTCACGACACAACGACAGGTGTCCACCCTCCCACGTTACCTCCTCAACATGTGGTTCCACAACGGATTCACTACTATCAGACCCTAATGACAGCGGTGTTCTCGCACCCCCAGATACGGACCAGTGTGTCCTTAAGGAGGATTTATAGTGAATACTCACATGAAGCGTCACTCCCACATGTTTGTCTTGTGGACGCAAACAGCCAGTCTAGATGACGAAGACACCGGGCTGAGTACAGAAACCGTCGCACGGCTCAAATTCTCACTGCAGTTCACGCCTTCGCTTGAGGGGGATTACCACTGCCGCCGTCAAGCTCTACCTTCCACATTCAGCTTCAAACAAGGATACGCAAGATAGTCATCGAGCTTCATGGTTGGGCGCCGGCATGCAATGCTATGTCTCGCAATGTTTCGAAATGGCTGGATACAAGGCATACAATCGCACATCGTTCAAACCAGTGAGTCTTGGACCATACCGCGAGTTCTTGTACTGATCGTATGCTTGCCAAAGCATGTAATTTGTACGTTCCAGGTGCAGAGCCATGTACTTCATCGCCTTACATCACGACGGTTAACGGTATATCATTTCAATGTGATTTTAAAACCGTCGAACGACAGCAGGGAGCTCGGTAAGGACCGAGAAGCAGTCAGCCTGAACGACATCACCCATCAGAGTAGGCACCAGCAGTGCGGGAAGAGTCGGAGGAAGGCTGAGTCAAACGTTGGTGCACATTGCGATTCTTAAGGCTGCAAGAAGTTTGTCCATCGTGCTCATGAGTGAGTATTCAAGGTTCTTGGGACGGATTTTGTTATAATCCACCGAGACGCACGCCAGCCTTGGGAATCTACGTGTATGTTGACCGGTACGTCATCTTTGATACTTTGACAATATATGCGCCAATTTATAAAGTATGATGGACAGTCGGAATCATCTGCGGACGTGTACCAAACCTGCTCCGAGTCATCTATGAATACACAAGCTCCTGCGGCCCGCTACATCGGCCTTTCCAACGAGCGTGCTCGACGTTCGAGTTCACCCAACACGCACGGCATCTACTGCTCCGTCGCCCCTTAGTTCGTACTCAGGACCAACATATTCCGGGGAAAACTCCAAACGTGCAGACCTTGTCGAGCATCACGGGATGTCACCCATTCCAGAGAGTGTCTCACATCCTGACATGCTCTTGTTTGCTCTCAGACGTTTCAAAGATAAATCATCTGGAAGATCGAGCTTATTTGCATTTGCAGAGATTTCCGATATCACTGCTTTTCAGCTGGACGGGTAGGAAAGAGCGAAATTCTGTCATTTCCGTCCTATTCTAATCATTCATCACAGTTCATGTCTCTATCAATGTTCTCATTGTTCGATATCATCTGTTGTGTCATCCTTGTGCTTTATCGTACGAACGATTGAACAGTTGCAAATTCGTATCTGTGCGAAGGTATAATCAGTTGCCTGATTGGCAGGGAGTTAGATAAGAGATAGACGCCTGTTGTGCCACAAGCTATAAGAACCCTTGCTTCGTGTTCGTTCGCTGTCATATTTCGCCACGACCTCGTTCTGTACCGCCGTACAGCTTTCACGATAAACCAAATCACCTCTACTTCAGGACTCATATCAAGATCTCCCAATGGCAACCATCGAAGCCCAGGACCTCAGAGAAAGAATCGGGCGCTTTCGAGTTCTGATCATGGGGAGAGCAAACGCAGGCAAAACGACTATCCTTCAGAAGGTCTGCAACACCACCGATCAACCAGAAATTACCGATACCCAAGGAAACAAGGTGTGATGATCTATGTCATGCACGCCTCTATCGCTGATCAATTGTGGGTAGATTGATACTACCATCGTGAAATCCTCAATCAAGGTGCGTGCATCATTTGCTCTGTGGGTATACATGCGCTGACGGATGTTCAGCGAGGAAATCACGATATCACGAACGAAATGGTTTTCAAAAGTAATCCCGGTTTCGTATTCCACGACTCATGCGGTTTCGAAGCGGGATCTGAAGAAGAATTCAAGAATATGAAGAACTTTATCTCAGAACGGGCACATGCGACAAAATTGGAGGAGCGAATTCACGCCATCTGGTAAGTAGCCCCCTTCTGACATTACGCGCGTTTTGATTGCCATCAGGTATTGTATTCCGATGGACGACCATTGTCGAACATTCCAGCGATCAGAAGAGAAGTTCTTCCGGGAGTGCGACACTGGCCATGGTGAGCTTGCGATTTCATTGTCAGTTGCCGTGCTCGGGCTAAATGATCGATCTTTAGTTCCTGTGGTCGTGGTGTTCACCAAATTCGAAGCTCTGCGTCCCGTCGCATTTGGAGAAATCAAGAAGCAACTAAAGGGAGTATCGAAAGAAGAACGCTCAAAGAGGATTGCCGAGCGCGTTGAGGAACTTTTCACCAAGACAGGAGTATTGGATCAGTTGGGCAACCCCGAAAATCGTGCGCGTCCTAAGTCCTATGTACGCTTGCAGGGTAAGTGGTTCAATTTTGATTTGTCCCATGTCAAAGTTGACATCAGCAACCATGCTAGAGATGAATAAAGCGGATATGAACTGCAACGCTCTACTGGAACACACCACTTTCGCACTAGACAACGAAGAATTGCGGTTGTGCTTGGTGTCGACACAAAAATCAAACATGGAACTTTGCATTAAGTGTGCCATCGCGTGAGTCTCAGATTTGCAAGTCACATGATTTTGTTTCAACATTATCTAGAACACTCGTTGATCGTGCGTATAAGCAAATCGAAGATGGAGCCTATCAGCATGATATTGCTAAGTGGTTTCCGCATCTCAAAGTAAGATGAAGATTCATTCAATCTGACAATCACTGGTAATGGTTCTGACGGATGGTAAATACCGAAGCGCTAAAACTGTACACATTCTGATATGTTATCCTTGATTGTAGTTGTTTTTTGATAACAGCTGGTAAGATTGTGGCTTAAAAAGCTAAGCAAGGACAACGCTGATGCCTTACTGGTCTGTTTTTGTTCTTGTTTTTTTTGTGTCCATTTGCTGTTGCTCGTCTGTTGACAGTATGTGAGTGACTTGATTGCTTCCAGTCCTCGACCCATGCTCATGATCCCTATCCCTCGCTGCTGCTCGCCTGTTGACAGTTTGTAAGTGCCTCGATGGATTCTAGTCCTCGACACATGCTCATGATCCTCATCCCTCGCTGCTGCTCGCCTGTTGACAGGACGTAAGTGCCTCGATGGATTCTAGTCCTCGACCCATGCTCATTATCCCCATCCCTCGCTGCTGCTCGCCTGTTGACAGGCCGTAAGTGCCTCGACGGATTCTAGTCTTCGACCCATGTTCACGATCCCCGTCCCTCGCTGCTGCTCACCTGTTGACAGTTTGTAAGTGCCTCGATGGATTCTAGTCTTCGACCCGTGCTCATGATCCCCATCCTTCGCTGCTGCTCGCCTGTTGACAGTATGTAAGTGCCTCGATGGATTCTAATCCTCGACCCATGCTCATGATCCCCATCCTTCGCTGCTGCTCGCCTGTTGACAGTCGGTAAGTGCCTCGATGAATTCTAGTCCTCGACCCATGCTCATGATCCCCATCCTTCGCTGCTGCTCGCCTGTTGACAGAACGTGAGTGCCTCGATGGATTCTAGTTCTCGACCCATGCTCATGATCCCCATCTCTCGCCGCTGCTCGCCTGTTAACAGGACGTAAGTGTCTCGATGGATTCTAGTCCTCAACCCATGCTCATTATCCCCATCCCTCGCTGCTGCTCGCCTGTTGACAGCGGGTAAGTGCCCCGGTGGATTCTAGTCCTCGACCCATGCTCATGATCCCATCCCTCGCTGCTGCTCGTCTGTTGACAGCGGGTAAGTGCCTCGATGAATTCTAGTCCTCGACCCATGCTCATGATCCCCATCCCTCGCTGCTGCTCGCCTGTTGACAGTACGTAAGTGCCTCAATGAATTCTAGTCCTCGACCCATGCTCATAATCCCCATCCCTCGCTGCTGCTCGCCTGTTGACAGCGGGTAAGTGCCCCGATGAATTCTAGTCCTTGACCCATGCTCATGATCCCCATCCCTCGCTGCTGCTCGCCTGTTGACAGTTTGTAAGTGCCTCGATGGATTCTAGTCCTCGACCCATGCTCATGATCCCCATCCCTCGCTGCTGCTCCCCTGTTGACAGGACGTAAGTGCCTCGATGAATTCTAGTCCTTGACCCATGCTCATGATCCCCATCCCTCGCTGCTGCTCGCCTGTTGACAGGACGTAAGTGCCTCGATGGATTCTAGTCCTCGACCCATGCTCATGATCCCCATCCTTCGCTGCTGCTCGCCTGTTGACAGGACGTGAGTGCCTCGATGGATTCTAGTCCTCGACCCATGCTCATGATCCCCATCCCTCGCTGCTGCTCGCCTGTTGACAGCGGGTAAGTGCCTCGATGGATTCCAGTCCTCGACCCGTGCTCATTATCCCCATCCCTCGCTGCTGCTCCCCTGTTGACAGGACGTAAGTGCCTCGATGGATTCTAGTCCTCGACCCATGCTCATGATCATTATTCCTCGCTGCTGCTCCCCTATTGACAGGACGTGAGTGCCTCGATGGATTCTAGTCCTCGGCCCATGCTTATGATCCCCATCCCTCGCTGCTGCTTGCCTGTTGACAGTACGTAAGTGCCTCGATGGATTCTAGTCCTCGACACATGCTCATGATCCTCATCCCTCGCTGCTGCTCGCCTGTTGACAGGACGTAAGTGCCTCGATGGATTCTAGTCCTCGACCCATGCTCATTATCCCCATCCCTCGCTGCTGCTCGCCTGTTGACAGGCCGTAAGTGCCTCGACGGATTCTAGTCTTCGACCCATGTTCACGATCCCCGTCCCTCGCCGCTGCTCGCCTGTTGACAGGAGGTGAGTGCCTCGATGGATTCTAGTCCTCGACCCATGCTCATGATCCCCATCCTTCGCTGCTGCTCGCCTGTTGACAGGACGTGAGTGCCTCGATGGATTCTAGTCCTCGGCCCATGCTTATGATCCCCATCCCTCGCTGCTGCTTGCCTGTTGACAGTACGTAAGTGCCTCGATGGATTCTAGTCCTCGACCCATGCTTATGATCCCCATCCTTCGCTGCTGCTCGCCTGTTGACAGGACGTGAGTGCCTCGATGGATTCTAGTCCTCGACCCATGCTTATGATCCCCATCCCTCGCTGCTGCTTGCCTGTTGACAGTACGTAAGTGCCTCGATGGATTCTAGTCCTCGACCCATGCTTATGATCCCCATCCTTCGCTGCTGCTCGCCTGTTGACAGGACGTGAGTGCCTCGATGGATTCTAGTCCTCGACCCATGCTTATGATCCCCATCCCTCGCCGCTGCTCGCCTGTTGACAGCGGGTAAGTGCCTCGATGGATTCTAGTCCTCGACCCATGCTCATAATCCCCATCCCTCGCTGCTGCTCGCCTGTTGCCAGTTTGTAAGTGCCTCAATGGATTCTAATCTTCGACCCATGCTCATGATTCTCATCCCTCGCTGCTGCTCGCCTGTTGACAGGGCGTAAGTGCCTCGATGGATTCTAGTCCTCAACCCATGCTTATGATCCCCATCCCTCGCTGCTACTCGCCTGTTGACAGGCCGTAAGTGCCTCGATGGATTCTAGTCCTCGACCCATGCTCATGATTCCCATCCCTCGCTGCTGCTCGCCTGTTGACAGCGGGTAAGTGCCTCGATGGATTCTAGTCTTCGACCCATGTTCACGATCCCCATCCTTCGCTGCTGCTCGCCTGTTGACAGGACGTAAGTGCCTCGATGGATTCCAGTCCTCGACCCATGCTCATGATCCCCATCCCTCGCTGCTGCTCGCCTGTTGACAGTTTGTAAGTGCCTCGATGGATTCTAGTCCTCGACCCATGCTCATGATCCCCATCCCTCGCTGCTGCTCGCCTGTTGACAGCGGGTAAGTGCCTCGATGGATTCTAGTCCTCGACCCATGCTCATTATCCCCATCCCTCGCTGCTGCTCGCCTGTTGACAGCGGGTAAGTGCCTCGATGGATTCTAGTCTTCGACCCATGTTCACGATCCCCGTCCCTCGCTGCTGCTCACCTGTTGACAGTATGTGAGTGCCTCGATGGATTCTAGTCTTCGACCCGTGCTCATGATCCCCATCCCTCGCTGCTGCTCGCCTGTTGACAGCTTGTAAGTGCTTTGATGGTTTCTAGTCCTCGATCCATGCTCATGATCATTATTCCTCGCTGCTGCTCCCCTGTTGACAGCGGGTAAGTTCCTTGATGGTTTCTAGTTCTTGACCCATGCTCGTCATCCTCATGCCTCCCTACTACTCGTTTATTGACAGAACGTATGGACTTTTGACTGTTCCTCGTCCTCAACCCATGCTGACAATCGCTGCTTTTAACCTGTTGACAGAAGGTCAGTTCCTTGATGGTTGTCCGTCTGCAACTCATGTGGACAGCTCTTACACTTACTTTTTTTTTTGGCAGGTGGTGCGTGTCTTGATCATATTTTGTATTCAGATGATGGTCAATAGTATAATGATGTTCACTCGTTTTCATAGCCTGATGTAAGCGTGTTCTATTCCATCAGATGAGCCGAATTATCATTACTCATATAATGCTTAGTTCGTTGAGTATCCCCCCTTGATAACTTATTTTCCATGTTCATTCATCTTGCATATTTTTGTGTCCTATGCAGAATGTGAGTCGTTTGACCTTCATAATGCGAAGCGTTAATCTCAATCATTTTGACTCACTCTGTCGATCTGTAGGATGTAAGTCTCTTTCAATCGCCAATCATTTTAGCCAGATAATCTCTTGCGTTCTTCACGTGTTCACAGAATGTGTGTTGATCATATCCTGTCTGACATCATGTTACTCCACTGACAAACAATCTCGTCTAGCTCGTACGTCCATGAATGGTATTCGCCAGTATATAGTGATGCTCATCCGGTTCCAACCCCTGACAGTTTGTAAGTTACCTGAGCACAGCAGTCATTGTCTACAATCTGGTGGTTGATTATTCACAACCATTACGTCGACCAAATAGAATGTGCGTCTCTGTTATTAATCAAATGCCAATTTTCCACCTCATAATTCTGACATCCCTTTCCCGCAGGGGGCAAGTACTTTCCTCCGTGGAGTTGATTCCGATACCCATACTTTCAACCTATGGCTAGGCATATACCCGCCGAGATGATATTATCCGCGTCCTTCAGTCCTTGGTAGGTTGGCTTCCCTCCGCATTGATTCCCAGCACTATACGAGTGTGCAACAGGCTGTAAAGGGTCCACTGTTCACTTCTGCTGCGAACAGAATGATTCAGACTGGCATCGGTTAGTTTCTCACCACATGAACGGTTGTAGTCTTAATCACAGCAAGCAGCTACCATTATCGTCCTCGAATACTCTGCGTTTCTCCCGCACGAGTCGAAGGGCTCAGAGTTCGTCGAGTCTGCCGTGGACTACTACCTGAAATCTCCGACGGCTGCTGCAGTGGAGAAAGGAGCGAAAGAGATTTTTCGTCAAGACTACCATGGAAAGGAACTGGAAAAGAAGATTCTCGAGTTCATCCTTGAAAATCGCTTGTGTACGTCCCTCGTCTCGTTGTGAACCTGGAAGTCGAAGTTTACCAAAAGCCTGCAGCAAAAAACTTGACAGAAAAGAAGTAGATGATGTTCGGGCCAAGCTCCCTGTTTTTTTTGATGCGTCTTTCTTCATGCTATGCGCTCGTGTCGTGTACAATACCAAGCACGCCAGCTCTAACTCCTGAGCGGTGCAGTTGTTTCCGATTCTCTTCCCCGTGTTATGTACTATACTACACCGACGAATTTTCTATACCAAGTCAAGCAGATTAGCGGTTCTCAAAGTCGAACCTTGAAAAAAATCATGGTGAATTCGGATGCTGCCGATACGGCAGGTTTTAACTCCGACCTGCCCTGCCAGCGTGCTCAACATCGTTGCTGCTGGTGTCGACGCTGCTAAAGCTTTAATCTGATTCTTAATCGCTGTCAGTAGGAATATCCTGGATCATGTCACGATCCAATCAAAGAGGTCGAACCAATACATCTGTGTCGAGATGCGAGAGTTCCGAGATGTCGAATGTAGTGCTGCCGCGGTCCGGTCCAGAACCACGGTTCGAACCGGACTTTTGGTCCGGTTCTCTGTGGTTCGGTCCATGGTTCCCTCACCAGCCAGAACCGGACCGGAAAGCGGTTCTGGGTTCTGGACCTTCACTAGTGGTCCGGTTCTGGTTCGACTTTCCCGAACCTTCCCGAACCGTTCCTTGACCTTCGAATTCCCTCGACTTCGACACCAACCACGACGACGTCGGTGTCCATGTCGACATCAAAACACCGTCTTCGAGATTTGCATTATTTGTTAATCAGGCTACTGTTAGCCTTTTTGAAGGTAAGTACTAATCAATTTATTCTCAAGACTCTGACATATGTTTACCTATATCACAGATATCTACTTGTTCTAGTCTATATGCTTCCTGGATAGTCATGATCCTCCACCGGTTCTCAACTCTAACAGATCTCCTTGGATATTGTCGCTCTGTCTAGGTGAGTATCTTTTTTTTTTTGCTTAAGTCCATGTCTCATTTTGTTACAGTTCTTGACCCTAACTATAAGTTAGCATACGTCGAACAGCGATGGACTGTGACGAAGGTCGCAAACGGGAGGGCTCGTCTTGAGGCAGTGGTGAGTACTATTCAAACTTAAGTACCCTACCGGTCTCTAACTCCAGATGTATTCTTAGTTTGACAAATATTATCAAGTGCCTCCAGCCCCAGGACCACATCCCAAGGAGCCAGAGGCCATGTCATCAACAACGAAAGCTTCGATCTTTCTCCAGCGTGGGCATCACATCAACTCTGCGCTGCAACGCACTCGCATCATCCACTTTCTCCGCGCTACAATTGATGAAGGCAGCCTATAAGAATGGACATGTGTCAGCAGCAGTAGAGGCAGAAGAATATGCAGTTGGTATGCAGTTAGACTAGCTACCCAATGTCATGTAGATGTCTTGTGAATGTTTTTTCTGTTGCTTGAAAATTTTTTGGTTTGGTTCGCGTTCAGACCAGACAAGAACCGGACTGGACCATTGAGAACTGTTCTCAATGGTCTGGTTCTGGGTTCGACAATTTTAAAGAACCGAACCATGGTTCGGTTCTTGGTTCTCATAAGGACCCTCTGAACCGGACTGAACCGGACCACGGCAGCACTAGTCGAATGCTGAAGAGTCCGAGACGTGAGGTACGAGCACATGCTAAAGCGGAAACGGACGAGCGCGCATTGACAGCGGCTCGTGCCCTCCCTTATTTTTCATGTCTTTGATTAATATATGTTCCTGCTCAATTTACCTTATAGCCAGGACCAGATAGTTAGACGCATCTCAGTCTTGTCCCAAGTACTGAGATGTGAGTACCATTAGTTACACGACGTACAAAATAACTAATGTCTTTCGTAGCGTTTTTCATTCTATTAGGTACATATACCAAATATACAGAGTCTTGTCCCAAGTACTGAGATCGTTTGTCATTCTATTAGCTCCCTCCGACGTGTCCGCTCGCCTTTAAAATCTACAATCTGCTGGTACGGACACCTCAAAGAAGTGTACTATCCATTGGGAGGGGGTCCGTAGTGCTCGTACTGAACGCCTACTTGCCTGGTGCAAGGAAAATGAAGACGCACGCATCAAGCTTTTCTCTGATTCTGTAAAGGATGCCAAGGAGCAAGGTCGGAAGAAGAAGCAGAGTGGTACTTCGAGAGATGTTGTGTATTCACAGGTCGCACAAGCTGTATTTTCGAACGACGAGGATCTGGAGGTTCAATGACTCTTCAAGGAGGACCCCAAGGCATTCATAAAACCAGTTTCAACCCGTTTCGGCACGTAAGTATCTAGTTCCTGCGTCATCCATCTTCCCACTGGAATCACTGATCAGATGTCTCAGACTGAGGAAAAAATACAATGAATTTAACAAGGACCTCAAACAGTCGGGAGCAGGAAAGACATATGCGGAGCAGCAAGAAGATCCAAAGATCAAGTCTTTGATCGGTAAGTTTCAGCTGCTGTTGATCTGCGCCTGTCTGAACCATGTCTCCGTCAGATACAAAGCTCGAAAATTTTCCCTGGTGGCCTGAGCTTCATGGCTGGTGGCGGACAAATCCAGCCTTCAATCATGCCTTCTCTACTGCGGATGCAGGGCAAGATTTTGCGTCTGCTGCATTGGAACATTTCAATATTTCCAAGCACCCACAACCACTGGCTACAGTTGACGACGATGCTCGCACGGATGATGATGGAGACATAGTCGAGGTCGATACTCGCAGTGTGGACGATGGTGCTGTTGTCGATGTGGCAGATGAAATGATAGTCGACCAGCCCCCCCACATAGAATCACAATCATCAGCATCATCATCGCTTGTACCTTTGGACCGTGGTCCTAGCAACACACCTGACTCATTCTCACTGCCTCCATTGCCACACTGGTTCCAACAATCTCAGCTCCCTCCCATCTCAACTTCTGATGCACTTGGAGTGGTATTGTTGAACTCTCCTGGGCGCTCACCAGTACCCAATCGCAGTGCCCCCGATAATCCATTGTCTGTTTTTTCCGATTTTAGGGAATCTTCACCTAGCTATCAGTCTACGCCTATCAACTCAGAAGACTCGGATATTGGTGCCAGCCGAGCACTGCGGTCTCTCTGTGTCAGCTCGCTTAAGGGAAGTCGTGAAAGTTCACCTTCTCTTGCTACAAAACGGTCTTGTCCACCTACTCGAAGTGCATCACCTCAGTTTAGTCGTCCCTCCTCTTCATCACGCAAACACCCTGGCGGCAGTGCTCTTGACCAGACCTCTGCCACTGCAGAAAAAATGTCCCAAATGGCAGACTCTCTAATGAAGCACCTTGAGAGCAAACGTGAGGGTCATGTCGAGCACGAAAGCTACAAACGTATAAAACTTCAGGGCGACATTTGGGCTCGTGATCTCAAGGCCCGCAGTGCTCGTGATGAGCGGGAGCATGTGATGCGTCTTGCGGAACAAGACCATCTCCACCAGCAGGGGAGGATGACTCAACAAATTGAGTTTGCAAGACTCGAGCTTGAGCTATCTCGTGCACGTCGAGAAGAGGAGGAGGCTCGGATTCGTCGTATTGCTATGGAGCGTGGTTCTGATCAAAACTGAAGTAGGTCTGTACTGTGTCATCATGCGACTCGTTTTTAGGACTCGGAAATGCATGCCATTTTGTACTCGATCTCAAGCGTGACTACACACAGCAAACACTACAGGTTTGGGATAAGTGCTTTGAGCTCAAGTGCAAATTTCCCTCATTGGGTACTAAAGAGGACGAAGAACTTCTACTTGACAAAGGTTAGGTGCTAAGGAGGACGAAGAACTTCTACTTGACAAACACATCTTTAATGTGTTGCGATTCGCTCCAATGAGGAAAGCAACTGCGCCTTTAACACATTGCGAAAATCCTGCCCTGCAGTTCCAATGTAAGTCTGATCACCTACTGCACCACCCCCTTGCTGATCATCCTCTCCTGCGTCACCATCAGCTCGCCTCAACCTCCGAGTTTGCTGATAGAAACAGATGTTCGTGTCTTCATGGTGTGTTTTTTCTTCGATTTCGACGATTAGATTGTGCAGAACAAAGCATGAACGGATCCACATGTTTGCATAGTCAAGGTCCTTCTGACTTTGGATTGGGATGCGAAGCTCCCGCAGTGATTGGAACCGGCCCTTGATAGAGCCGAAAAAATGCTCTGAACGAACACGGACCTAGATGTTGGGTAAGTACTATGAATGTATATTGCCATTCATACTCACTGTTGATAGGTTATAGTTGAACGTCTTTTGGTCCAGCATCAAACTCCCTCCCACCGGCCGTTTATACGGCGGCACACACCAGGTTCACGCAGCATACGCCGAATCCGCCCACAGCCACTCTCCTGCACCGAAAAACGACTCGGGATCCCGGGAAACTCTTGTCCGCGCAAATATGTTTGAGTCGTGGAGACTTCCAGGTACGCCAATGACGTAGTCCACGATACAAAGATTATGAGGGAATATAACAACCTTTTTGATGGTAAGTCACCACGCTGCACATCAAACCGACACTTACCTGCGCTGTTAGAGAATAGTCTGAGTTCTTGTCGAAGAAACCCTCCCCATGCCAACCTGGCTTCTCGTGTAAGGGGGACGGAGTCCCATCTACAGAAAGAAAGCCTCCACGCCATTCATGACACGTCTTACTTTCGACGTAAGTTTTTGCCCGCTCTCGCTCAATTTGATCCTCGTGATCAAGCAGATCAAAATGAATGGCCCGGTCATGAAGTTGAAGGATTGCGATCATCACCCATTTGTAGCAGTTGTAGACGGTCCCCACGGACACTCCAGCCCAGTCAGTCAGAGATGTCTTCAGTGGTTGCGGCATTGCCATAATGGCCAGCGCCATTGAGAAAAATGGTGAGCTGTATTGAGACAGGAAGCTGGGGGTTATTCGAATTGTTGTAGAAGATGGCATGTCCTTGAATCAACTTCGTAAGTTCATCAAACACGTCCACGTCAACACAGAGCTTGCAACAGAATTTTTCAGGTGAGAATAGAGCCCACTCCTCCAGCAAGTGTAGCTGAGGCGCGCGACTTAAAGACGGACGGACATCAAGGACTCGACATTTCTCTACCTCGTCATGCAGTGCAGTGATTGCATCGGCAAACTGAGTAAAGACTCGTTCGCACATATCTGGGATATCGCGCGATAGGAATTCGGAGTACGCTGTGGAGAGTGACGTCAGAGAGTTGTTTGACAAGGCAGACGCGATTGACGACGTGGGGGACACTGGGGACGTTGGCCATGTTGGTGATGCGGACCGTATACTAATATCCGAGCCACTATGGCCATCGACAGCGTCGTCAGATTCCTTATCATCGTCTTCATCGTCGTCTTCATCTAGTAGCTGATCTATCATAAACTCGATTAGTTCCATATATCGCGCGATGGTAAGGTCATTTCTGGTTTGTTTGAGGCTGCGAAGCAGCTTCTTTCGATCTGATTCACAGGGCATATTGATGGAGCTGCAGAACGCTATAGCAGATGGTACAGCTTGAAAGCTTAGGGTTTGTTTGTCAGCGTCGGAGCTTCAATACTACCGGCAACGCGCAAATTTCTGACCTTCCAAAATTCTACGAAGTCAACTTTGAGAACCGCTATTGACAGGACGCAAGTCTGCATCTAGTTTGCATAGACCTCACGCAAACCGGTCAAATCCTGCATTTTCTGAGATTATCGAACTCTCAGCCTCAAACTTGGAGTTCAAGGACCGTTCACTGCGGCCACTTGACGAGGGCGAGCAGGACGACGAGGCTTACTTCCCCCTTCCTGGAAAAGAAAACTTCGTCACAGTCTGATCACGCTTGTGAGCAACAGACAGACTTGACTTGCAAATTCTAGACCATGTGAGTATTTCTAAATCATGATATTCCATGTTCAAGTTAACCGTCACCGGCGGGCTAGTCTTGTATGTAATATGGAGATAGTGTGGGTTCTTCTAAATTTTGTGCTGGCCATGATGCCATGTTTTCTACACGGGCTGTGCATTAAGACATCGCAAGACGACAAGCTTCAAACATCGCGGACAGATGTATCTGACGATGTAGTGCTCCATAGCTCGACCTATTCAAGCTGTCATGGTTGGTAATTGTATTATTGTTGATGCAAGAGGGCTGATGGCGTGATTTATCCATAGTTGTCAGCGACGGGGACGATGCAAATGCAGTCTTTCTCGTTGGTGTGATGAACCTTCCAGTAGGCATGCATTACTCGCGAGTAGCGTTCACAAATAACTTATAGGTTCGTAGTAAATCATCACTCCCTACCCGACATATTTACGGAAGTACCTCGATTACCGGCTGTGAAACATCAACTTTCTGTCTGAGACTTGCACGCCATATGATTCGGACTGTCCTAAGTCACGCCCCTGATCCTGTAGGTTAGTTCGTGCTCTTCCGCTCAGCTTCAGTGGTTGCGGTGGTATCCGGCTTAGCGAAGCCAAACATCCAACTTGGACCCTGCAGGCCTGCACACGAAGCCACATGCGTGTCGTTCATTGATAATCTTTGGCGATAAACTTGCAGGAGATGAAGCTTGAGAGCAGTCAGAATTGAGATGTCCGTCAAAGCTAACCGAAAGTGCCTCACGCACTGCTTGCTTCGAGGAAAATGAATGTGCTGCGAACAGGGCTAAGTGCTACACGGGGAAGAACCTGCCACGAACACTAAGCCTGGGAGAGCGTTTGAGCATCTCGGGAGTACGAAGTAGTCTTCAAAAGATTAGGTATTTCTCATTGAAGCTTTCGGGGCGCCTCGAGTTCTAGAACTGGGATACTTGCAATGAGTCTGTGAAGGTACCCAAGTTGTGCAATGATTTTTCGTAGAGTTAAGTGGTAGCCATTATTTGATGTGATACCCCTTTGAACCAGGTTCCAATGACTTTCCGTAATAGTGTTGACATTGTATTTGATATAGGAGGAGATGATGAGATAGGGTGATAGTTCATGCTACTCAGCGGGGTCCGTTGAATGGACATCGATCGCAACAGATTCGTTGCGCGCATGAGGCTGCCGCATGCCGAAATGAATGATGATATGAACCTGCAGCGCCGCAGGCCTTGTGGTATCCACGCACACCTAAACTAGAGATCAGATTCGGTATAGGTATTATAACTATTTGGCCTTCGTGCGTGGATCAGCCTGATTCCTCACAAAAGATCAGCACTGAATGTTTTGACTTGCACGTTCAACGTTGTCAACGGGCAAGTATGTTATAGCCCCTCTGTCTTATGTAATATGGAGATACGCCACTCCTCGGGCCCGGTGGACACATATGACCGTCATACGTACTAATTACAAGTCTCCTTCGTTCATGCTTCTACCATCAGCGCTCAGCGTGGAAGGCATGATTCTCTCACAGAACAAATGGCAGTGCAGTTATTTAATACGGTGAACTGGTGGACCCGTTCAGTCAGCAACAATGTCTTCCTCGGCGCAAGATCCTATTCCACAACTTGACCTGGGAAACACGTTCGGGGCACTTTTTATTGGGGTTATTCTGGCAGCAGTGTTAGTAAACTATTTGTCCATTATGCAGTCAAAAGCTGAGCGCTTCCTGTGACCTTTCGTCGTAACATACCCCATGGAACAGTCTCTTTGGTCTAACCAATGTTCAAGCTTTCATCTACTTGCAGGCGCATAGAAGCACGGGGATAACATTTTTCAAGCTGGTTGTACGTCCATACTACCTTGTTGTTGGTTCTGGTCTTGATGTCACATTCTGGCAGGTTGCCTGGCTTTGGTAGGTGTCCTTTCGAGTTGCAATCATTGATCGCGAAGAGATCGCTTCCCAAACTTGTAGGATATTTGATGCTCTGCACCTGGCCCTGACAATCCATTGCGTCTACTATTACTTGGTGACCAACTATGCGAACTTTGGTGTACTCACGGAAATCGTATGGAGTCTCAAAGTGAGTTTCTATAATGGCCCTCTGTGCAACCTCTAATGGGCCATAACAGCTTCAGTTAGTAATCAACGTAAGTCGTGTTTCTGTTCTCTGTGATCCGCCGACAACACGCATTGCACAGATTCTCATCGTTCCTATGGTGCATCTGTAAGTTCAATAACTGTCACTGCAACATTCAAGTCATGTCTCGGTCAACAGTTTGTATGTTCATCGCATATGGAAAGGTGATTATTCCCCTACTACCACGAGTCCGTCATGTTTACTAAATGAACCCAGTAAGCAAGGGTCGATCAAGAATTTTCCCGGTCGTAGCATTGGTGGGTTTGCAATCGGGGTTCGATTGTATTTCATTATGTTGATTCACTGTTAGGGCATAATCGTGGCCCTAGGTTCAGGCGAGTCTCTTTCCTGTAAATGAATGTTCTTCATGTAATTTTGAACTTATCCTCAGGCATTGCTATTAGTGAGATTTCAACGATGTTCTCGTGATTGGCTCATCATTTGACCTAATGACAGCCCTTGCGTGGGCGCAGTGAGTCAGGCAGCTCCCTTACTTCAGGAGGTGCTAATTGCGAGTAGATATAAGGTCAAATTCTTCAAGGATTTGGTTAGCATCGAGTGGATGACATATCTGTCTTTGGGAACGGCCACTTTTATCGATTTTCTCATCGCATCATCGCTATGCTATCTTCTTGCCACTTCACGTACTGGGTTCTCTAGGTACGGAGCTGTTCATTCCCTATCGGGATCTGATGTACTAACGCAGACTACTCAGCACCGATTCATTCATAACAAAGCTCGTGGGCTATACCATCAGTACCGGCTGTCTGACAAGGTATCCCTCCTTCCAGCCTACCCCATAGTACTTTGACTAATATCTTGACAGTATCTGTTCGATGTCAATCATAATCACAGTGAGGCTAGATTCATCGTATTGTTTACATGCGAGGTCTCTGAGGGTTTCCTGCAGTGTGCTGTGCTGCCGACAACCTTCATCTTCATCGGGCTTCAATTTTTAGTGACCAAGTGTATGATCAACAATACATTCTACCATGATCGTGCTGACCAGCGGTATATACTGTTTCAAGTATATGTCAACTCGTTTATCGCATTCTTGAACGCGCGATACTACATGCAGGTTAACGCGATCGTCGATCCTCCCCAATTTTATGAGCGCCACGGCGTCTATCACCAGGAACTCCACACTAGTGGATCGCAAGACGAAGAGTTTCACAAATCCCGAAGGGACCCCAAGGATGAGGTACTGCATATCACGCAACCTATCCAGGGTATCATGGTTAGTGGTTGTGTCATGGTTGATGGGATAAGGCTAATTGACACACCTTAGCCACAGTCGATGACATCGACGATGGAAATGAAGTCATTCTCGTCATCAGTGTGACATGTCAACTGTGTGTCTAATCGAGAGATGACACTTACAGAAACATAGGTTGTATTCTAAAGTAATCTCATCTTTGAAGGACGACGCGTCTACAACCACCGGCGGGAACGGCGGACTGGTGACTCGTGAGCGTAGGCATCGCACCAGGTTCTGAAAGTAGAAGAAAGGGCTAACCATATCGACAGGGTTGTTTACTGTTCATCGTACAATTATGTTTGTTGGTTTTGCGATTACCATGTACGATTGGGCATAAGTTTATCGTTCAAACGTTCAGCCACAATAATGAAGCTGTGAGTAACCTTTACAGTAAACGTAAATAAGGTAATGAGCAAGCGCAGGCTCCCTTAAGCTAACCATGATGCATGATCCGGCATTAAAATATGCAATTGGTACGTGGACAATCTTCCTGCGCGCAGAGTCCGAGGACTTTAGAAGTGATGATATCTTTTTGGTCTTTCAAAAGTTGGTATATCGATACATCGCCGCTTTATGTAAATCACCGCTGTATCCAATTGCAGTTATCTACTAAGTACTCCCGTTTGGAACAACTCGTGGGGAAAACAGGGGTGCCGGGACGAGCGAGGAGGCTGGCAAGCTTTTATTCGCGAGCGTGATGATGCAAGGTTCAAACTTATAGCTTAAAGGATAACGCGAAAGGCCGCTCGCGACAGAGCCCGCTACGGTCGCTTTGTCGAGTCATGATGTGAATCAATTGGTGTTATAGACACAAGTATCGTACAGATTACGGGACACCATTACATATGGCTTTTCGGCGCCTCGACACCATTTGGAGCCAAGATCAATCTCAAGTGTTTGTCCTTGCGACATATGTGCAGTGATCACGAACCCTGGAAGAACTGGCACTTGCGTTCGAGTGATGCGACACATTTTCTTGGGTTGGGATAGGTGAATTTGAGCTCTATGAAGTCTTCGATTGTTGGAATTTGGTACGGGGACAAGTTCGGGAGTGCTTCATTTGACGAGTGACTGATTTGTACGATGCAGGATCTTAAGACCCGTTGTCCCTCATCGTTCAGCCAGTGTCTGACTTTCCTGAGCTTTAGAACCCGTTTGGGTAGCTAGACATAATCCCACTTGGATGACAGACGAAGAAGACATTCTTTATAGATCATTATTTAGCCTGGAGCCATATAAAAATGATTCGGGCGAATACATGTACCTCGAGGCTGAAAATTTCAAGTATGATGACCAGCAGAAAACTGCGCAAGATCCATCTCCGAAGGCCGAAGAAATCGAAAGCCATCGAACTTCATATTTAGGAATGCGAGCCAATCACGGCCAGGTTCGACATCGCGCCCATCCAGATAGACAGGGCAAAATGTTTGTACCAACCGTCAACAGTAGGAACGCGCACCGGACCAAAAGTCGACTCCGCAGCCACTCCATTATGATCAGAATGCGGCACATTATAACTGTGCAGAAGGATACAGTGGAATCAGAACTCGCACCATTGAAGCAAAAAACGGTAGGAACCTCAGCGAAAGATTCAATGACTTCGTGATAAATAAAAGACATAGTCGACGACTAAAGAAGATCGATGTACGCAGAGACTTGATACATGTTGATTAGAGTTTGAAAATAGCCCTGCAGGACCGTGTGAACAAATCACCATTTAAAACAGGAATGCATTTTTCAATAGCATAGCGGGAATGAGAACTATCGCCCAGTCAGTACCGACTCATTCGGTGTTCGAACGTTCATTCTGTATGATGCACGAATCGGATTAGGGATTCCATTTTTATAGATGACACTGCGGATACTGCCGCTTGGCCTCAACCGTGACAGTACAGCCTGAGAATGCACTCACACCATCATCATCACGGGGCTATCCACAACAATGCACTTATCTCATTCTGGATCATTTGTAACAGAATGGTAAATCCACGCCACTGCCAACAGAACTGGCACAGCCAGCAATGACGGTCTTCCTCAATGCAGAATCTCCTCTCAAAAGTTGATCTCGGAAACACGTTTGGGGCATGTTTTACCGGGATTACCCTTGCAGCGATGTCAGTACTTTACCCAAGCACTGGAATTCCGATTATGTTCGAATCAGAGTCTCTCCCCCGTTTACTGGACCCAGTTTGAAGTCCCCGCTGCCGTTAAATAAGACCGCTTGGTATTTTTGCTGCAACTTCTATCTTGCTAATGCAGGCGTTTCGGCATACGCAACGGACTCGGTTGTTTCGGGATCGTTGGCAATAGGTTTTGCAATACCTGTAAACACTTGAGCCTTCGGCCTCACACATGCTGTATTTTGCCCTGACTGATCTCTATGCCGCTCCTACAGCGCCCGTTCCTCCGCAGCCCCTGTCAAGAAAACCAGGTCTCTCAGAAATGCCTTGATGAAGCTGGGGAAAATAGTTATCAGGGTTCATACTTTATCCCTCAGGAAGGCGTACAAGGGACTTTGAATGGATATATAACGTCTGGAATGATGGCATGCGGAATGGTATGTCATTATTCTGTGACCTCATCGGACGTTGTCGTGACTCACCCCTCGCATAGCCTATGTCATGATTTCTTCTGTGTCCTTTCCAGATTGTAAGCCTATTAAGCCACCGTAGCTTTCAAGTCGCCTTCTCATCTGCTCGAACTGTCCGTTACGCATGGCATCGCCCAGTCTACGCTCCGCAGCAACTGGTGGATTTTTTTATCTTCAGCTCGATGCCACGCATGATCGCTTGGATAACGTGAATCGTTACTTGATGAGAACTACTGCGGTTGTTAAAATTTGATCATTGGTTCTGACCGCAGGGCTGATTGTAGTCGTACTCAGTGGAGTTGGTGAGTCATTTGCACTGCAATCTGGGAAAAAATAAACATGACCACTGAACTACAGGGCAAAGTGGTCGCGCGGTCAGTCATACATGAAACAATATGAGTGGAGAAAAGGCGGATCATATAGTATTGCGGAGAAGATGGGCGCTTAGAGCCCTTGTCAAGATTGCGTTACAACGATAGATCAAGAGTTGGTCATGGTATTACTGTTTGCTCGGTCAAGCCAAGCATGGTTGATTTTCTCCATTTTGTTGTGAACATACCACGTCTTTCAGAGCTACATTTGATGTCGAGATACATGTTATACGAAACTGTCAGCCATTTTGACGATATCGACAAGTGATACTCCCAGGCTTTGAAAGATAAGATTAATGCCCTTTTCTTCTCCACTCAAACCTTAAAAGAGCTAGCACCCATCAGAACGCACCTTCTTCGTCTGTGATACATCGGCCGAATCGAAAGCATTAAGAGGGAAATCATGATAATACCACGTACAACGGAACAAAGGGTCAACGTCGAACCGTAGTAGACCTAGGGTTATTGACACCTTGAGAACTTGAAAGATCACTGGGTCATGTATATACTTAGCACTGGCACCGCTAGACAAACCGACATCTATGATAGTTCTTGATGCCTGCCGGTGCCAAAGACGTGACAAGACGCGTGGATGTCCCAGAATATCTTCTCCTGCTGATAAGCTCGCACGTTCGCGCGCCAAGAGGTACTGTTTTGTAAAAAACAAATGTATCGTCCTCCAACTTGGAGCCTATGTTGGACCTAGCCTAGCTATACAGGGTGTGCTTATACTCCCGCTTATCTATTGTGCTGCGCTGGCGGTATCATGATGCGGATGTGATTAATGTGATTACTAGAATGAATTACTAAGTAACCACCGGGATTGCAAGCGCTTTGTAAGCGACTGCACGCCATCGAGCTCGCAATTCGTGCATCATTCCAAAGCAAATGTAATGCAGGTAAAAAAATTATCTTTAAAATGCTGGGAGCGCGTACATTATATAAACTCTTCTCTATCTCTACATCCTCGCACTTCCATCTCCCACATCGGGTTTACCCCATCTAATCGATACCCCACTGCGATATGACCATCTCCCTATTCACTACCAACGGCCATGCAAAAGGCGTCAAGCGTCACTCGAAACGCTCGTCTGAGCTCGGCTTTTCTACGCGAGCTATTCATGTAGGGTCAGAGCCAGACCCTGCAACTGGCGCTGTCATCCCTCCCATATCTCTTAGCACGACATACAAGCAAGATGAAGTAGGGGTGCACAAGGTTCGTGTTTCAGTCTGACTCCACATGCCGTACTTATGACGTGTCTGTGGCGAGTAGGGTTTTGAGTATTCTCGTTCTGGCAATCCAAATCGCGATGCACTAGAGCGCACGCTTGTAGGCCTGGAGGCAGGTGCAGGACACGCTATCGCGTTTGCTTCTGGTAGTGCAACGACAGCCACTGTCTTGCAGTCTCTAGGTCCAAACGCACACGTACTAAGTGTGAACGATGTCTACGGCGGTACGTTCAGGTACCTCACGAGGGTCGCGAAGGAAACCATGGGTACCGAGTCGACGTTTGTAGACTTGGAGAACGCGACAGATGATGAAATACTAAGTGCTATAAAGGAGAACACAAAGGTTTGTTTTTAACTATTCAAATTTGGCCAGCCACTGACGCAAATACTTTAGCTTATCTGGATCGAATCGCCAACAAATCCCACCCTCCGACTAATTGACATTCCGCGCATAGTGGCTCTCGCGCGCCGCGCTCCATCGAAACCCCTTGTTCTCGTCGACAACACATTCCTCTCCCCATTCTATGCCTCCCCACTCCTGCAAGGCGCTGACATCGTCATTCACTCCCTCACCAAGTATGTCAATGGCCATTCTGATGTCGTGATGGGCGCTGCCATCCTTCGCTCCTCGTCTACACCAGACAGAGACTATGAAGGCCTCGTCCAAAAGCTTCGCTTCCTCCAAAATGCCCATGGTGCCGTCCCCAGTCCTTTTGACAGTTGGCTCGCCCAGCGCGGTGCCAAAACTCTCGCAGTGCGGATGAAGGCCCATGGTCTGAATGCACTCCGCATTGCCTCCTTCCTGACTTCGCACCCCGCCGTTGAACACGTCATCTACCCCGGTCTCGCCTCGCATCCGCTACACGCCCTCGCACGCACCTCCCTCAGCCCACACGCGGAGCAGTTCATCAGCAACCTACCGTCATCGAGCCTTGCACACGGTATACCATACGGTGGGATGGTCTCATTCCGTCTACGTGGTGGTGCAAAAAGTGCAGAAGCACTTCTGCCGAAGCTGAACCTGTTCACGCTTGCTGAGAGTTTGGGTGGTGTGGAGAGTCTTGCGGAGTTACCTGCACGCATGACGCATGCAAGTATCCCGGCGGCGGAGCGCGAGGCTTTGGGCATTGAGGGGCTAGTACGTTTGAGCTGTGGCATTGAGGAGGTGGAGGATTTGGTAGATGATTTGAGGGCTGCATTGGATGGGCTGGAAGATGAGGATAGTGGGTGTGAAAGCGGGTTGGTAACACCGTCGGATGCGAGTGATTACGGTGCAAATGAGCTTTGATCGTAGACTTTAGTGTTCCAGATACCTATACAGATATTATCGTAATCGTTTCTGGGTCTATTAGATGGTATATTACTTTGGAGGCTTGAGCTTGACTTCCATTGCACGATGTGCAGCCTCTGAAAGTATCAAGAAATCTAATTTGCTGAATATGCTTAACAAGCTGAATCATTCTTGGGTTGATCCTATCTAAGAATTAACGTGACCACAGCAATGTTGTCATTGATAAGAAGCCTCGGGTTGCAGATAGCGTTCGTCCCATCACAATTTTGGTAGTCAAATATAGCTAAAGGCTCGAGGGCGGTTTCATAGTGGAGAAACTGTTACAAGGCTCTTTGTCTGCATACTACGATCTGTTCGTGCCTTCTCTTCTACGGAAGGGAATTGACTAACAAACTTACAGGGTACAGCCAAACGCCTTACCTGAAGTGAGTACTCCTTTGATTCTTTTGTAATCCGGTTTACCAACTTGGCCAGTCTACACCCCAGCCGCAAAAGTACAACATTGCTCACATAATGAAAAATTCACTGATTCCAGCTATTGCAGCTGGTAAACTGGTTGGAAGCATATGCAAGTTTCCTTGATCTCGACGTTTGGACGCCCTCGACGATCACCAAGACATCTTGGAACGATAGCACGAAAACTTGGTCTGTCGAAGTCAATCGCGGCGGTAAAGATACTAGGGTTCTGACCGTTAAGTACCTCGTTTTTGCCACTGGATCTGGCGGTCGCCCGAATGTTCCCGACATCCCTGGGAAGGCATGTAACGCTCGAACCAGTGATCTAAACGTGACTCATGGACGCAGGCAAGCTTCAAAGGGTCTGCCGTGCACTCGTCAGAGTTCAAATCCGCGGCTGATCATATCGGTAAAAAGCACTCGTAGTCGGCTGTTGCAATTCTGGTTGGTCTGTCATATCTTTCATATCGAACGAGGTCTGAATATTTCATCAGCACATGACATTGCTCAAGATTTCTGTAGTCACGGTGTCGACATCACAATGTGCGTTCTTTGGTTCAGGTTATGCCATTTTCATATCTTATGGAATACTAGGTATCAATGATCGTCGACATTCGTGATCTCAACAAAGTCAGTGGAAGCAGTGCTAGGCGGTAATTGTTTCCGTCGTTGTTGGTGGCTTGGCTTGGCTTTCCTTGCCTAGCTCTCTATAATGAGGAATTCCCCACTGAGCTGGCTGATGTTTACAGTACCTCGCTACCTTGAACAGTTGTTGGGCGGCTGTTAGGCGGCTGCATCAACGCATGGTTCCTATGGTTGCTGAGACCACAGACAAGTATGTCGGACGATTCGAAGCTCACTTCCAGGTGCATTAATCACAATCGCAGGGTCATTCTAGATGGATTGGCTAAGGTTGGTTTTAAGACCAATCTTGGCATACATGGAGCGCAGTGGTGGCTACCACGTCGGTGGGTGTACCTCTAATGCATAACGAAGATGTCTTTCAACAGCTTCCAGATACCGGAGCAAGTAAATCTATTATCGACGGGGATATTAAAATCAAGAATGGTTCCGCAATCGAGTCCTTCATGGAAAACGGCCTTCGATTTGTTGATGGCACCGAGCTACAGGCAGACATGATAGTATTTGCTACGGGGTATGGTAATATTTCACTTTGACGAGCAGGACTCATAATTGCTTACAGTTACGGCGATCACCGTGACTTCATGCGCGAGGTCTGTGGAGATGAAGTCGCATCAAAAATCCCCAGGGTCTGGGGTCTAGACGATGAAGGGCAAACTGTGGGAATGTGGAGGTATTGCGGGCATGATGGTCTGTGGTTCGCAAATGGTATTTTGCATCGTTGTTATGGGCGCGTCAGTTTCATTTTGATGAACAGGTGATTTGGCTCTATCGCGCTTCCACAGTCTCTGTTTGGCCATGTGTGAGTTCATTCCTTGTGGTATATAGAGCGTTGCTGATGATTGAAAATATAGAAATAAGAGCAATCGAAGAAGGTATTTTGAATAAGGCGGATATAGTTATTTGATGACATTTCTGCTCATGATCAGGACTGGAAGCTGAAGACCTGTAAAATGTACGAGTAGTTATTGCGTGAATTAAATGTTGTATGTACAATGAATTTAAGGGAATTTTCACTGGAGCCTCAGCAATTGCAATTTTTTGTTTTGTTTTTTAATATAGATATATACAAGATGTTTCTGTACCCCCAAACTCCCAACCTAACTTGAAGCTATTCCCCCTACTACAACAGCACCACAGAAGGACTAGTAGAAACAAGCAACCTGGACCAGAAACACGTCGAGCCCGTCACGATCGACCCAAAACAACCGCAGGCCCACCTCATCTAACCTCATGTACTAACCTTCTTGTTGCAGTCTTCCTTTTGTGCTTACTTGCGTCGTCCTGCCTGACGGCGCAGGGAATACGTGTTCGAATACATAGATTCATAGTGCCACACCGCCCAAAAAACATATACGAAGGAAAGCATATGACGAGACATATCCAACATAGGGTCTACGATCCCAAAGGACTCATCCTGATGAAAATAAAGCTATTCCCCCAGCACCAGCCAGTTCCAGTTACAGAGATAGCTGTCACGTTAATGTATCACTGACATTATTGGCACGGCAAGCAAGAAGCGGGCTCACCCTTTCTTTCCTCTTATGTGCAATTCACAGACCCGGAGTCGCCTACACCTCCGTGGATGACAGAACAGCACTGGATACAATGGCAATTTTGAACGACCTCGACAATGTTGTTTATATTGCAGTAGAACAAAAATGGCATGTTCCCGTTATAACCCGCCATTCGTCCACACTCATACTTGCCTGCAAACACCCGTAAGTATGCGGTCAGATCAACTTGAAAATATGTGCTGAATATTTACTGTTCTGGGCACATGGCCCCCCGTTGGGGTTGGTGTCCGAGTCTGCTTTAACGATGCCCACCAATACTGCGGCAGACATAATCATAGTGGTGAGTGAGATGAACTTCATTGTAGCGCTCGAGGATGGGTCTCCAGTGACTGTGGATGATGTTCTTTGTTATTGGACTGAGATATTACCGCTTCGCTTTTATACACGAGCAGTAAAGGGCGGTCAGCCCAAAACATGTACCTGCTGTGCGTCCGACCAAGTAAACTAATGCGCCATGGCAACAGGACATCTCTAGACGTGGCTCTATGAGAACTTGCTGTCTATGAAAATTTGGACGCGAGCTTGACACTAGCGAGTTCTCATGGAGCCACGTCTAGCATCCGCTTTCCCAATGATCCCCTAAATGAATGACTTCTTTCTTCTATTGTTCGGTGTGGCAAGCGGTGACTTCAGTCGTTGCTTTGTTACAAAAGCCGACTTTTGTACACTATATTTGCACGATCTTTCTCTTCATTTACTCCTGAAAATATGCACAGCGTACCTTTGATGGTTTTTGACACAGGACAATGCAGTAATAAAACAACGACATGCTTGGAAGGAGGCGGCAGGTATTCTGAATAGGTGAGGATAAATTTGTTGATAGTAGCGAACGCCTGTTGAGCCTGAGAGCGAAAAGATATTGAGAAATGTCGATGTCGAACCCATGATATTATTCTAATGAATAGCCGCCACGACTGACTTTCCCAGCACAGGCAGCGCACGATTACCGTCACCAAGAGGTTCTGCTAGATCCTGTGAAAATAGTATGAGCAAGGTGCGACACCGAACAGTAGGTAACAGGAAGACAGCGAACATCATCCCCGTATAGATCGGAAGTGTGGGTAGGAGTGCCATCGTCGGTCACTGCAGAACCAATATATTTGTTCCAACAGTGAAGACTGCGGCTACCGCGTCAGGATCAGGTGACGGGTAGAGCGCCGAGCGGTGTAGCGGTCCTATTTCGAGTAGTTTTTCTTGTCATATTGGTACCTAGGATGAGTATTATGAACACAAACCAATTCATGAAAAGTACAGTTGGTCGGCGGTTGAATCATTCTTGGGTTGATCCGTTATCTAAGAATTAATAACGTGACCAAATGCTGCACAGCGTGCGAAACACCGTATCTAACAGGTTTGCGTATTACCTCAACTATCACGACAAGGCCCTCCCCCACTATCAGTGGGAGTCGGGGAACGTCCCAACCATTGTCATGCAGCATGCAAAGGCAGAGTCAAGCACGTCAGCAAAACAGGGAGAGGCAAATCGAGGAGTGCTGTCAGGCTCATCAGGACTGGTTGCTCCCCTGAAGCGTGAAAAGAATCCGCCAGCCTATGGTGCACAGCACCGCCAGGATGCACTTTGGGAAGGTGAGCCAACATATTGTGCAAAACATTAACCAAATCAATATCAAGCAGGAGGGAACGAGGCGCTTCCTCCTTCATGGAAATATATATGGATAGAAGAACCGTTTTATGAAGACTTGCTACTCGAGATGGGTTCATCAAACCGACCTTTACCGGGAGTGCGATTAGGTGAACAACGAAAGTGAGATGACTCGGAGAGCAAAAAATTCATTGTCAAGCGTAGATTCCTCCGAGCTGCTCATTATTGGATGCGAATGGCATATCTCACCACTCGGTCGGTCTTACTTCGTCAACCACAACACTCGGAGTACATCGTGGAAGAAACCAACACCAGAACGTCCAGCAGGGTGTTTGCTGCCAGAGTGCACCATCAAGGGTAGTAGGTGGTGGAAGACCGAAAGCCTTGCCTGCTTGGGCACCGATGGCGATATAATGATCATGTTGGATGATGGTTCCATTCGCCAGTGGACAAAATCTGGACGGCCAATAGGAAAACCTTTCGACAGTGACGCAGAAGATGCAATCACAATGGCAGTGTCTCCAGACCAATCGATGGTCGTAGGTATATGCAAAGATGGCAAAGTACGACTGTGGAATATAAAGGAGGGGAGCTTGGTAGGTCTCCCGTGGGAGGGGAATGATGATGAAGTGATGTGCCTCGATTGGTCACCGAATGGGGGGGAGGTAGCAGGTGGATTAAGAGACGGAACTATACGACGATGGAACCCTGCCACTGGCCGACAAATTGCACCACTGATAAAGAGCGGCGATCTATGGGTGAACACAATCAAATACTCTCCGCAAGGTGATAAATTCGCGAGTGGCAGTGAAGACGACATACTCTGTGTGTGGTCAAAGGACGGCGAGCTACTCATCGAAATCACGGGAGACAACTTGGTGACGTCGTTGTGTTGGTCTAAGGATGGCGCATACATCTTTGCCTCAGATGATCACAACATACGAAAATTGCAGTCGATTGACGGGGAAGAACTCGTCGTTTTTCGGGGTCATACCAGAAGCGTTGAATCCCTTTGTCTGACTCCTGATGGATCCCATCTTATCAGTGCATCAGGTGATTACTCAGTTCGCATCTGGGACCTCAAATCCAATCAGCAAGTCGGAGACCCACTCTGGCACGACGGCGGTGTTTCAGTTGTTGCCATGTCCTCCGATGGACAATACTTTGCCAGTGCTATCTTTGGACGTGATGCAAAAATTTATGTGTGGAGCCTGGAAGAAGCACTCCGACGCGCTCGTGGAGTTGGCGTGCGTGTGTACAAACTTGGGTCGATCTCTTTTCTAAATAGCCTTGTGCACCGGTCAGCCCGGGGGCGATGCGGAGTCTAATGCGAAGCTTAAGGCAAGTAATTGCAATTTTCTTTTCTTTCGTACCTATTTTGACGTCTCTACCAGGGACGTGCAGCTCCATTCAGAGATGTATGCTAGTTAATTTCGAACAACCTGATCCTTCACTCATGTATCTACATTAGATCTCTTTTGCCCCCAGATGGCAAAGTAATAAATCGAACATAGGCTTGACGAGATATGTGAGTCCAGCTGTATTCTTTCTGAACTGTTGCCAGGTCTGACACTAAGACAGGGAAATGACTTCTGGGGTGAAGACACAAACCACCCACCTCGTCGCTCAGCAGACATATCATCTCCACCTGGTCTGCGCAAATTGTTCGGCTTCCTGCGCTCCAGCACTCGACCTACGAATACAGTCCAGCTCCAGCCTCGGCGTTTGAATTTCAGCTTATTTCCTGTAAAACTTACCACACGTCCCGCCGATGTTGCTCATTGCCAATTGGAAGACGTGAGATGCTTGTCGTCACTACCCTTTGTGATATCACTCAAATAATTTTGCAGAGATATGGGATTGTCCCTGAGACCGACGCAGAAGCAGAAGTAGCTATGCAACGTACGAATAGCAACAATGTTGACGGCTCAACGCAACAAGGACAAGATGTAGCGAGGGTACAAGGGTCTCAAGGTCAAGTTACTCAGGGGCAAAGTTCTCCAGAAGAGACTTTGATAGGATGTTGTGGATTCTATCTTGTTCGTCGTCGGCCCGCATCGGACTAGTCCTTGCATTGGTCTAAGTGAAGGCTAGTATCGTCGCTATTGTGAGTAGTTATTTCCGGACGCGCATGAGCTGTCTCAACAATGTCATCTGATCTCTCACTGGCTCATATGATAACTGTTGAATTAGTATTTCCCTGAGCTATTCTGTTCAGTGAATCAATCTTATCATCGCCAATGAGTCCGGATCAACGTCAGTCTTTCCATCTCTCATTGCTTATCTTATTGTCTGACAATTCATGAAACCGTAACGCAGATACACATTGCACCAAATATGGACTGATCGCAATCTTGCATGACACGAGACTAACTCGCAGGATTGCAGTCAATTCATTAACACTCCTAGATATACACAAGGTTCGTGCGTTACTTTATCTCACACCATAGCATAGTAACATGTTCCGTTCTGGTGAATAGGATTTCCAAGTCGCGTATTCGCAATCGGGCAGTTCAAAGAACTGTGAGTGCAGAAGCACTCCTGCCTCAATTAAAGCTATTGAGGTTTGAGAGTTTGGGTTGTGTAGAAAGTCTTGCAGAGTTACCTGCGCAGATGACGCATGCGAGTATCCAGCAGTGGAGCGTGAGGCTTTGGGCATTGAGGGGCCAGTGCACTTGAGCTGTGGGATTGGGGAAGCGGAGGATTTGGTGGATGATTTGAGGGCTGCGTTGGATGGGCTGGAAGATGAGGATAGTGGGTGTGAGAGTGGGTTGGTGACGCCGTTGGATGTGAGTGGTCATGGTGTGAATGGGCTGCATTAATTATAAGTAGGCGTTGGTGTTCTGGATATCTATTTAGATATTATCGTAATTGTTTATGTGCCTATTGGATGACTATCATTGCACAATGTGCAGTCTCTGAAATATACTTCACTGAATATAGAAACAGGTGTGCGGTTGAATCACTCTGGCCAGCGTTTAATCGGTTTAGTAAGAACTTAGTAACGTCTAGGATCCCATTGCACATGATATCGCCTAAGTAAGGCGCCCGCAAGTACAGCATGCAAAACAGCACATCTGACAGGTCTCTTCATTACCTCCACTATCGCCAACATCCCGATAACCGTCATGCCACATGCAAAGACCACAAGCACGTCAGCGAAACAGAGAGAGGAAGATCAAGGATTGATATCAGGCTCATCAGAAGTAGTTGCTCCCCGATTCAATGTAAGTATATTACAATATATTACGAAGTACTTGGATATATGACAATATCTTCTTCTCACCAGTCCTCTGATACCCCACCGTCGAAGCTCGAAAAGAATCCGCCAGCCTATGGTGCACAGCACCGTCAGGATGCACTTTGGGAAGGTGAGCCACCATATTGTAAACCAAATTGACTGACTCAATATCAAGCAGGAGGGAATGAGGCGCTCCCTCCTTTATGGCGTGAACATATATGGCCAGAGGAACGACGGTTTTATGACGACTTGCTACTCGCCATGAGTTCATCACACCGACCTTTACCGGGAGTGCGATTAGGTGAGCAATGAAAGTGCGATGACTCCGAGTCGGAGAGAAAAAAATTCATTGTCGAGCGTAGATCACTCCGAGCAGCTCATTACTGGATGCGAGTGGCACACGCCCTCGCACGCACCTCCCTCAGCCCACACGCGAAGCAGTTCATCAGCAACCTACCGCCATCTAGCCTTACACATGGTATACCATACGGTGGGATTGTCTCATTCCGCCTACGTGTTGATGCAAGGAGTGCAGAAGCACTTCTGCCGAAAAGGAGGTGGAGGATTTGAGGACTGCGTTAGATGGACTGGAAGATGAGGATAGCGGGTGTGAGAGTGGGCTAGTGACGTTGTCGGATGTGATTGATTATGGGCTTTGATCGTAGACTTTGGTGTTCCAGATATATATTATCGTAATTGTTTTTTTTCTATGCCTGTTGGACGAATTTCATTGCACGATGTGCAGTCTCTGAATGTATCGAGAAATATAATTCACTGAATATAGAAACAAGCGTGCGGTCGAATCATTCTGGCCAGCGTTTGATCTATTTAGTGCCTAAGATCCCACTGCACAGGATGACACCTAAGCAAGGCGCCTGCAAGGATGGCATGTGAAACAATATATCTGACAGGTCTCTTCATTATCTTTACTATCACCAACATCCCAATCACTGCCATGCCACACGCAAAGGCCGAGTCAGGCATGTCAGCGAAACAGAGAGGGACAAATCAAGGAATGCTGTCAGACTCATCAGGGCCAGTTGCTCCCCTGAAGCACGAGGATAATCCGCCAGCATATGGTGCACAACACCGCCAGGATGCACTTTGGGACGGTGAGCCACCATATTGTGCAAAACATTGACCGACTCAGTATCAAGCAGGAGGGAATAAGGCGCTCCCTCCTATGTGGACAGAGGTTAAGGAGGGGGATGGCAGACCACGATATTGGGACGGTGCACTCTTCATGATCTCATCACGCCGACCTTTACCGGGAGTGCGACTAGGTGAGCGACCAAAGTTGGATAAGAACAAAAACCTCACAGTTGAGCAGATTTCTCCTGGCAGCTCATTCCCGGATGCGAATGGCACATCTCACCGTGTGGTCGGTCCTACTTCGTGAACCACAGCGCTCAGATAACGTCGTGGAAGAAACCATCACCAGAACGTCCAGCAGGGAGTCTGATGCCAGAGTGCATCATCAAGTGTGTCAGCTCGTGGCATGATGGAAACCTTGCCTGCCTGGGTACCAGTGGCGATATAATGAGTATCTCAGATGGTTCAATCCGCCGGTGGACAAGAGCTGGACGGCCAGTGGAACAGCCATTCGACGACGACGGAACTGTAATAATAACAGCAGTTTCTCCAGATCAGTCAATGGTCGTAGGTAAATGCGGAGACGACAGAGTACGGCTGTGGGACATAAAGGATGGAAGCGTGGTAGGTCACCTATGGCAGGGGAATAATGATGAAGTGAGGTGCCTCGATTGGTCACCAAATATGGCTGAGGTAGCAGGTGGATTAGAGGACGGCACTATACGACGATGGAACTCTGCCACTGGCCGACAAATTGCACCACCGATAAAGAGTAGTGATGGATGGGTGGCGACAATTAAATACTCTCCACAAGGCGACAAATTTGCAAGTGGTGGTGAAGACAGCATAATCCGTATGTGGTCAAAGGACGGCGAGCTGCTCATCGAGATCAAGGGACATGAAAAATGGGTGATGTCGTTGTGTTGGTCCAAGGATGGTGCACACATCTACTCTGGCTCACGTGATGGCACGATTCGAAAATGGCAATCAATTGACGGGGATGACCTCGTCATTATTCGGGGCCATACCGCAACCGTCACCTCCCTTTGCTTGTCTTCTGATGGATGCCATCTTGTCAGCGCATCATTTGACTACTCCGTTCGCATCTGGGACCTCGAAACCGATCAGCAATTCGGAGACCCACTCTGGCACGATGATAACCTCTTGGTTGTTGCTATGTCCTCCGATGGACAATACTTTGCCAGTGCTACCTCTGGACTAGATGGAAAAATTTATGTGTGGAGCCTGGAAGAAGCACTCCAGCGCGCTCGTGTGGTTGGCGTGCGTGTGTGCATTACTTGAGTTGGTGTTTTTTCCTCAATAGCTTTGCGCATTGGCCAGGGCAATGCAAAGTCCAACACGCAGCCCAAGGCGAGTGCTTTTTCTATTATTTCATACCTCTTCTGACTTCTTTGCCAGGGACGTGCAGCTCATTCTAGAGATGTACGCTAGTTAATCTCGAACAACATGATCTTTCGCTCATTTATCTCGTCAGATCAATCTCGCCCCTAGACGGCAAAGGAACAGAGGCTTGGCGAGACATGTGAGTCCAGTTCTATTCCTCCTAAGTTCTTGCGAGGCCTGACACTGAAACAGGGAAATGACTTCTGGGGCGATGGCACAAACCATGCGCCTCGTCTCTCAGCAGACACATCATCTCCGCCTGTTCTACGCAATTTGTTCGGCTTCCTGCGCTCTAGCGCTCGACCTACAAGTGCAATTCAGCTCCAGCCCCGGCGTAGCTTATTTCCTGTAAAACTTACCAGACGTCCCGTCAATGTGTCTCCTTGCCAATTGGAAGACGTGAGTACCTTGTCATCGCTACCCTTTGTAGTATCACTCAAATAATTTTGCAGAGATATGGCATTGTCCCTGAGACCGACGCAGAAGCAGCTGCAGCTATGGAACGTGCGAACAGCAACAACGTTGACAACTCAACGCAGCAAGGACAAGCTGTAGCAAGGGCACAAGGGTCTCAAGGACAAGGTGCTAAGGGGCAAAGTTCTGATTTCGAAGCAGGAGAGCCTCTGATAGGATGCTGTGGATTTTATCTTGTTCGTCGTCGGCCCGCATCGAACTAGTCCTTCCACCAGTTTATCATAAAGATCATTGTGGTTCTTCTGCGAAATCATTCCTCAGCGCGTATGAGTCCTTGAGGATGGAAGAGCGGATATAGTGGAGGCTTCGAGGAGTGCGCTGAAAGATGAGGATAGTGAGTGAGTGCCATCATCGCGTGTGAATGATGATGGGCCTGGTTGGCTTGGCTGATGGATTGAATGGGAGATGTGTGTAAAATGGTATCGCTGTAATTGTTCGAATTCGTAAACACTGCCTGGCTTTCGATCACGCCTGTACGTAGACGAGCCAGATACGCCGACGGTTCAAGTTAAGCTGCGGTGGGCACACATTGTCCGGGCCAAGACGACTCACTAGACCATGTTCTGCTGCTGCCATGGAAGAACAATCATATGTGATAGCAAGTTGTCTCGTTCGTTATCGACCCACCTCGAATTAGTCCCTCCATGTGATGAGACTATTGCAGGTTCTGTGAGATATTCCTCGAACATACCAGCCTCTTCGTACTGTGGTTTGAACGTAGAATTATCAGTGCGATGTACTGGGATGCTAGCGGTGTCTGTGACGCATTGGGCATTGGAATCGATAATGAGTGGGTTCTGAAGTGCGTAACAAATCATGTACCATATTCTGAAGCTTTATGCGACCGTACAAAGTCCATGACGTCTGACAGGAGGTGAACGACGGTGAAGAGGGCTTTATATCGGCCTTTATTTAGTGGTGGCCTGCTGCACCAGGGCGGCCATCACCAGGCAAACGTCATCGCTACACAGACTGATGAAATTGCATGCCATCCTTACACCAGTCAGGGGCATGCAGGGGGCACAAGACGCTAACGCGTAAGATATGGGTTCAGTGTCATCGCTCGGGTAACTAGGTTTCTAGGACAATGCATTGATTCCAGTATCAGATAATATAGACGATCACGAACGATAATTTCTTCGTCAAGACCGACACGTTGGAGGAGCAGTGACAACCGAAAAATAGACGAAGGGAATTATGGAGCGGTGGAAAGTGGATGACGACGCGATCCTGATAGGGTACTCCAGAAAATGCCGAATCACAAATGTTCTCGCGTACAAAAAGACGGATCCCCACAATGCACAGTACAATTTGTCCCAAAAACTGTACTTTGCGTCGCCTCTCGTTTGCGATCTGGTTTCAACGTTTCAACCCTCCAGTTCTCGTTCTCCAGACCATCCAAGATGACGACCTCTGGGCTACGTCCCTGAAATATGTATAAGACAGACCCAACAAGTTTCACGACCAACTTACCTACGCGAGAATCGTGACAGCGACGAGCAAGGCGCATGAACACGAACTATTGAAGGTAAGCCTGGAAACACAATCAAAAGCACAATGCAAAGGTGATTGGAGGTATAAAATTGTTGTCTGCAAACTCTAGATCCGTGAATACATGATGAAGTCCACAGTTGAGAGTTATACCAATCCACGAAAAAGGGAGGGAAAAAACTGGAAAACGAGTGTGGCCATTAGGTAAAAAGAGTGAACGGCAATAAGTACGACGAGACTAAAGCTCGGGAATGATAGCGATATCTAACATATACGAAACCGTGTCCTCATAGAAGGTGAGCTCAGTTACCAAAGTACTGTGATGGTGTGAAATCTACCTTAACGATACCCGTACGTCTAGAAATATGCCCCACGAAGGCGGACTACACCATCTTTGAGTCGCTCCGTAATCACAGGACTCGCTGCTGGACGGTATTTGTAATCCTTCGAGTATCTGTGCAAGAGGAGAGTCAGACTCTGCACCATTCGCCAAAGCACAAAAATATGGAGTTTGCACACAGAAGGATAACTCACCTTTCAGCATGAATGATCTTAGGTTGTGATCTCTTGGGCTGCACCTGGAATGCAGCCCAGAAGAGGAACGCAACCAAGAGAAGGAGTGCAATGCGCTTCCAGAGCGAAGGTGCGGGGCGGTTAAATCGGGGATCTGCATGGAGTTGCTGGATTTGAGACCGCAGTTGTGGATTAGCTTCTATTTCAGCGGAATCGTCGGTTGAGAGTGCCTGATATTGAGCTGACATGGCGACGCTGGCACAGTGATAAGTCGAAAAACTAGTGAAATGTATTGCGGTGGGTTGAACGGTCGGAGATTTAAATTGATTGCTCTACGTGGCGGTCGCAAAGTCCGTGGACTGTGGTGAACTTGTCCAATACTTAAGTACAAGCCATCATAATTTAGCATGCTGCGTACACGTGTACTGTGCTCGGTGATACAGTAAGACTCGAGATAAGTAGTATATTAATCAAGCAGGTCGATCATCGAGATACTTTATATATAGGTGAGCTACAACCGCAATCTATACCCAAAGCGTACCATAACATACATCGAGCGCTGAACTAGTGAGAAGGAACACTGGCTAGCTCTTCTTCTACAAAGGAAGCAGCATCCCCAGTGGAAGGACGAACTTGAGGCTCGGCTGACCAACATCTGCGCATGAAATCCAAATGCTGCTGGCTAACGGCCACACCAGATTCGGGCCGATATGGCTCTATACGATTGAGCTGAGCACTGAATATATGTTGAACTTTTTTAAGCCACCAGAAGGGCAGTCTACCCGAGAAGACCTGTACGAAGCAAGATTCAGGTGAAACTCGAACAGGGTCCAGCATACGCGACTCACATGGAGCATGATACAACCGAGCGAAAATACATCGCTCTGACTGTTCGGTTTTGGGAGATCGGCATCGCTGTCACTGCCATCTGAAGTGTTTTGTGGTTCCGGTGAACCGAGCAATTCGGGCGCTATCCACCGGACAGCGCCACTCGAATGAGAGTTGTAGTACGATCTGTCAGCCTCTGCGAGAGCCACTGAGAGACCGAAATCTGCCAAAAATGCATTGCCTTCTCGGTCGATCACAACATTTGTCTTCCAATTATAGGGTTAGCTTGAAGGACTCTAAAGCATCGAAGAGTACATACACTGGTCAGGTCCCCGTGAATTACTTTCTGTTCGTGAACTAGAGAGGTTGTCAGAGAGAAAACGTGTATCTGGAACGGCAGTCTCGTACGATATCTCAAGCCATCCACCACCTGTTTCAGCTAAATAAGGGCATCCATTGAGTAAGGACTTATATTTGGCATGATAAATCTCACCAGTTTTAGTTTCTGTCCCATAGTGAGGCTCGTGCGCACCAGGTAGCTATCAAGTGCCCCGTTATGCATCCATTCGGAAACAAGAGCAGGCAATTGTCCAAAACCGGAGACCGTGCCGTGAAGAGTGAGAACATGCGCATGCCTCAGTCTGACCCACACGGCTACTTCGCGGCGAAGTCTCTGCGAACAGACATTCGATGCACTTCACATTACGGAATGAATGTTAGCATACCTTCTTCGCTTTTTGAACGGCTTCTTTATTACGTATGTCCGTAATCCTGATAGTTTTGACAGCAACCTGTCCAACAGATATTGGTCGATGAGACTCGCAGCCTGAGGGTAACATCATATGTACCTCAGTAGTTGCTGAATTGATAATCCTTGAACACCTCCAGATATCGCCCAAGCCGCCAGATGACGTGGGATATTCTGATTGCTTCCTGATAGATGTAGGCGGAATGGCAGATGGGTCCGTATCGAAGGCCACTCTGTGTCTCGTGTCTCAATGTCTGCAGTTTATGAGGAAATTTGCACTTACTGCCGCGCTTCATGTGCACCAGAGGTAATCGGCTGTAGCATAATCACGGCGCCGCTGTTATCTCATGAGGAAGTGTCTTATAACCCAGAGCTGTGCGAGTTACTCACGATGCAAGATTACCATTCACTATGTTGGATGGTATGGAAAGGTTGAGCTGCACTTGACCTTGCGGTGCAGATAGTTGAATTGGTCCATTTCTGTGGCCTTCATGAGTGCTATCCACCGTGATATGGTGATTAGACATACGGCTGCAGAGTGGTAATATCTGATACTGGTACTGGTACGACTGGTATCGTCAATGGGCGGCTATTATAGCATGAGTGAACCATTTCTTCATGATCCTTGGTTGAAAACTCACGTTGCGGGGTCTGCGAAGGCGGCAGCATTGTCTACAGAACTGCCATTGCGATGATTTTCAACCTGTCAATATGATGGTAGGATCAGTGGTTGTATCTAACGACTGAGAAAATTAATGCCTCACAGTTTGGGTCTGTCGCTGGGACTTTCGAAAAAATGACGCGCAGCAACCCATAGTAATAGTAATGAGTGAACGGAGGTCTGTGTTGAGCTGAACAGAAGGGTCAGCAAGAACGAGCAGGTTTAAGAACAGCTGTCCGCGTCTAATATGCGCTGCATGGTTGAGGGACGGTCTCTAAAATTATGCTAGCGCCCTGCCACCATGACAGGCCACCACAAGCCTTTGGCGCAATGGATGGCCAACCAAACCTCATCATGATTTAGTCACTGGGTGATCCTATGGGGCCTGTGGTGGATCTCATTAATTGAATCAGACCTGACTTGCAGTGAGGTTCAAACGTGGAGTGGCACGGAAAATCTATTGCGTTTTATAATTAATTATTGATTGTTGCCGATATATATCCCCGTTTGAACCGCGTCCGGTCCATATTTTGTTTAGCTCCGGACCTCCCGTGTCACAGTTTTAACTCTTGTATGAACCGTTCGAACTTGTCCGGTTTCTTGGGGAAACTGGATGTAATGTTCAAATTGTGAAATGTGATGTTGAAAACTGTTCAGTTGTTCAGTACTACTAGTGTGATTATCATAACTAAATCTGCCGCATCCAAGAGTTAAGGATGGGATCCGAACGTGATTTGGTGCACTGGTGGCGGCCTCTCCTTGGCATGCAATACAGACTCACGCCGGGCTCGCAGTAAAGACGGTGGGACAATGATTCATGACTCATTGATGCAGGTCAAACGAACGCTGCTGAACAGGGTCCAGGAAGGTTCTCCTTAGAACCTGTCCGGTCTGTATTCAGATCCGACAAAAATTTGCTCGAACCGGACTTGAACCGGACGTCGATAACGACAACATCAGCTCGTCACCCTGGGCACTGCCGCCACTGCGGCAGGTTTGGATCAAGCAACACCACAGAACGAGGCAAAAACGCTTCATCGGCCAAAAATAAGGGTCTGATTCGAATTCACGACGCGTTGTTCGTATTATTTATATAGCTATAGTGGCAACAAGCAGCGAATATACAGCAGAGACGTCATTATTGGCTGAAGAATACGTACTACGTAGTCACTGTGTACCCAGAGGCAGTGCGAGCTGTAGCGGTGATAGGCAGACCCGACCACGATGCATGATGCAACGATCTGTGCTGTGAACCAGAAACCGCATTTTGAGCTATGACTCGGCAAGTGAATGTGTTCTGATTTTCGGTTACAGTGGAGCTACCACCTGTGATCAGAGTGTCCTTCGATCGAGACCTGCAATCAAGAAATCACTGTGCTCATGACTCACGAGCTCTAAGCGACACGGCTATAAGCGATAGAACGAGTTGAGCATGGTCGTTTGCGATGTGTTGGTGTATTGTTGAACTATGTGGAGGCACTGCCGCCGATGTCCTGTGTAAGGTATCTGGGTTTCAATTTCTTTGGATCGATGCAACACGATGAGGAGAGTCGTCAGAAGCGTGTCTAACGATGATGACGACGAGTACAACGGTTCAGGTTTGTGATTCGCGACCGTCTTTCTTCCGCTTTCCCGCTCCCACACCTCGACTAAATATACTGTGTCTGCTCACTTGACGCTGACTACTACAAGCAGATATGCAAATGTCGGATTCGGGCTCTGATGCGGAAATGGAGGTCGAAGAGGTGAATCGGAAGCTCCAGGAAGAAAACGATGATAATGAAGGGGAGGATGAGAAACTAGAGCCTGAGGATGAGGATGAGGAGCCTGAACCTGAACCAGAGGTGCGTCGATATCATATATTTCTGGCTATTGGCATACTGATACCATGTGTTCAGGATGCTCCAGAGTCTGAGGAGGCTTCTCCTCCTCCATCTCCGCCCAAGCAGCCCCGTCTTAAGATCAAACTCAAGCTTCCGAGCGCGCCCAGCACCGAAGATACTGGATCGCGTGGGCGTTCTGGTGGTGTGTCCTGCGTAGTCATCCTCGCGCGCACGACTGACTGTTGAGCTTATGACGCGTAGATATCGATGTAGAGTCAGAAGATGAAGACGACGAAGAGGCGGTGGGCTCTACGCGCCCGATGACTTCCCGTCAGGCGGTTCTCGCGAGTGTTGTAGGCTCTTCGCATGTATCTCTATGTGCGTTCCTTTGTTGTCTGCTCCTTTACTCTCGCTTCGAGTTCCTAAACATTTCTCTGACTGATGGTTGTATTGGTATCTTCATATGTTGCCATGTTTACACATTTCATGTCCCTAGCCGCTGAGCGCTAACTTTCATTGACAGCTACTGGCGAATCCTCTCGAAAGAAGAAACAACTCACAGAGAGCGAGCTTGCACTTCGACGCGAAGAAACGGCACGAAAACGTCGTAATCTCACCGAGAAAAAGCTCGAGGACGAGAAGGTTCGTCAGTTATGTTTACTGTGTCTAGGAGGGAATTGAATATCTTTCGTAACTTCACGCACCATCAAATGAACATCCGATATTTCATTTGTCATCCCTACTATGTCCATCTCACCCCTTCAGGCAGAAACTATCAACCGCCTCCTCAAAAAGCAGTCCAAGTCAAAGGCCAAGCGCAGCGCGCTCTCCACCGCAGAGGCCAGTGCATCCGAAGGTGAGCGTGAGGTCGAGCAAGAGGAAAAGGAGGTCATCCTACCGACCACTTGGCGGTGGGTGTCCAGCACACGACCTCTGCCACGGGAGGATATTGCTCAGGGCAAGATGCGCCTCACATTAGGCGTGCCTATCTCTGTCCTTTCCAGCACTTTGCTGGCACCACAGCCACCTCTACCAAAAGAAAAACCACAGTGTGACGTCCCTGGATGTACTGAAGCACGAAAATACCGCCTAGTACGCGATTGGGTCCGCGGGGCATGTGGTCTCACGCATCTAAAGGTTCTAGAGGTGGAGGCGAGTACGAAGATGGAGATTGCGTGATCAGGAGTTTCACGGCACTTTGAGAGGTGCGTGCACTTTGTCTTGTGACATGTCGCTTCGGGACTGATGATTTTCAAGGTGTAGATCGTCGTCATTTGCAACTTGTTCTCGCAGTTACTTGTTAAGCTTATTCACTGTACTATGAATTCATGGCGCTTTCACTTGGTTTACATAACCTTTTAGGCGTTGACATTTCACAACGGTAGTTGTGTCCTAATGGAGATTATCCCCTGGCCTGGAACTTCAGAAGTCCTGTTGATCGGATAGATTATTGCGTTGCTTGACAAGGTTTCTTGTCCCGAAGGCGTGCTGGGAGCAGAATTATCTGTGGGCAATTGTGCCGGCATAACCGCCAGCAGAAGTTTCAAAGTACTAGACGGTTAATGTATGGCAAGTGTCACTAGGAAACACGATCAGAAGATATCAGCGTGTCCACATCCTACTGTCCGTCGTCGTGTGAGGTGGGAACAACGTTTGTGATGATATCCTCGTCAAGATTTCGGTGGAAGACCTCGGTTGACATGTTCCAATTCTGCAAAATCATAAAGTTGGCCTTTTGACACTTAATTTTCGTCATACTTGTTGATGTCTTTCGGATCCGCAAACCGCTTCCTGATTCCCTCCAGCCGATCTTCAGGTATTTTGGAAGACTGTTTTGGTTGACATTTGAGTGCAGGACTTTCGAGACTTCATTTACTTGACAAGGTGCGGCGATTTCTCTACTGAATAACATATTCTTTCGTCTTGGTTCCTTCAACCTGTCATTCTGGCAGTAGCTCCACACAAGACCATTTCTCGCACAAGAGAATTGCCTCGCGATGTCTGAGCCGTTCTCAATGAATTATCGACCAAAAAGAGCCTAGCTGGCTGCTTGTCATGCATATACTAATGTCTGATGGCAAGCGGTGACATGTTCGCTACAGCGCTTAAGGACGATACTTTTTGGTGGTACGGTTTCAAAATTCAGGCATCTCTTACTTTTTTCTTTTGGTCGGTGACCCAGTCTGTCCGCGTCACATTCACGCTCTGTTAACCAGTCTTTTTGATAGACGCTATTCCTAAATTTCGATGTCGACCATTCAGCTATATACCATACTAATCTCAGTCAATAGCATGTATTACTGTTACAGCCTTTTCTTATCAGCTCGTTATCACTAGTTGCAGCTGGGCTCAGTTCGGTTCAAGTAAGGTTCCTGGCGGCTCTCGGAGTTCCGAGTGAAGTTAAGACTAGACTTTACTTGATCCTCGAACAGCGATGGACCGTGGAACATCGTCTCAGCCAAGAATTGATCAGTGGGTCCTCGTGATTTTCTTCCAGGACTTTGGCTGGCTTCGGGCTAGTATTATGATCGAACTGATCGGTGGTTTCGTTTCCAGATCTGTGCAGACGGCAGACGGCGGTGCAAGATAATCACTGCAGCGTTAGCCCCTAGCTTTTCATTGACAGCTTACATAACTTCGGACATTCTATCGTAAATTAATCACAGATCGGCACAGGCTATTTAGTGTCCATGTGCAAGATGCCATTCAGTATATTCATTATCAGGATATATGGAGTATTCAAAACCCTTTCATTACGGAAATCTGTATAGCAAGGGTTAACTAGAACTAACCAGGGTTCTATCTAGTGGACGACCATCAGATCTGCCACAGCACTGCACAGTGCGATGAGCGGACTCGTTCCTCCCATGCCAAGGGTTAGCCGACGCGGGGGCGAACAAATTAGGAAACATTCAAGGTCCGCGTATGAATTTCATTTACGAGAGGATCACCAAGTCTACGCATACGACTTTCAAAAATTTTGAATTGAGAAACACTGTTTTGTATAAATTCATACTTATCATGCAGTTCGTCCATCTCAATTCCCCAGATAACGTATCATGTCGTCCTCAGGCCCCACCCTTGCACAAATCGAAGGTGAGTCTGGCTGCTTGACTTGCTGTGTCGTTTGAGTTAATACTCCTTTTTAGTTGTAGATATCGTCCTCACAATCGTGGCTTCCATTGTCACATCCTTCCGCTTGTGTCTTCGTACGCGGCAGCGTCGTCTATGGATCGACGATATGTGGGCAGCCCTCGGCATGATATTCATCTTCATGTTATTAATTGCCGATTGCTTGTATCTGCAAGACTACGGTGAGGGTCTTCCCAGTGTCTATGTCGCATACATCTTGCTGAAGAAACGCAGAAAGGTACCCTCAAGACACAAGGATAGCATTATACTATATGTGCGTTATGCTTTCTTCTTATACTTGAGAGACGTTACACTGAATACCACATCAGGATTGCTCAATTCTTTTACGCAGTCGTATGGTAAGATACCGACGCTCTAGCGGTGGCATCTAAAAGTGGCGGGGCTGACGTGCACGCACAGGTCATCGAGGCTATCCATATTGTTTACCGTTGTGCGACTCACAGTCCCGGGAACTTCTATTAGGAAGACTCTTATATCCATCGCCATTACCTTCGGCGTCGTATGGGCTCTACTTTTTTCACAAGTGTGGTGGGTTTGCGAAACTGAGCCCGGCTGGAAAAGACTCCCACATCCGCAGTGCGATCTCGGCAGAAGTGTTGCGATAGCGCAGATAATCAGTGAGGATTTCTTGTTCGTCGAATAATCGGTCTTCTGACGTAGTATTTCAGCCGACGTTCTAGGAGACGCTGTCCTCATCTTCGCTCCATTCTCCCTCATTTACAGAGTCAGATTGTCGAGCCCGCAAAAAATCCGGGTACTAGCCGTCTTCTCTGCATCGATGATAACCACGATCGTCAGTCTCGCCCATGCATATTACATCTTCTCCGGTGGAGGGACAAAGGAGGTCATGGCTGCTATAGTCGAGGTGCGGTATCAGCGTATAGACCTCGAGTGCTGCTGATCATATCATGCTTTAGGCTTCCATGTCTCTAATCGTCGCTAACTTGAGCGTCGTCGTCGCTTTCTTCTTCCATTTGAGTGCAGAAGATGATTCGACTCCGGCGTCCATCGTAACTTTCGGATCACTGCCTAAGAGGCGCGTTCGGGATCCGCTCGCTACGACTATTACAGGTGCTGAAAGTGCCCCGATCGTACTGGAGGACCTCTCTCAGTCGCATCCCCGTTCTCTCAAGACAAGAGACGACGACGAGATTACTTTGGACATCAAGGAGGGAAGACAGACGAAGCCGGATGATTTGTGTTAGAGCACAACGACGTCGATTCGTTCTGGGTCTTTGTCGATCGTGTTAGAGCACGGGGAATATTAATATAGTATCTTGTTGATTCGCTGTACATGCTGACCTATGTCGATAGTCCAACGAAACTGTTCATAATTACATACCGACCTAACCGTATCTATATTAAAGTAATGCAGAATCTTGCTGTATTTCAGATAACCTGGGCAGACTCTATTGAACGCGCCAGGACACAACTCCGACTACATTTAATGGATGTTGTGATATATCATGATACATATGAAAGGATTTCGTTACATGTGAAAGCACGGCACCGCCGCGGCAATCAGCATAATCACAAGCAAGAACCCACCGGTCCACCGATGGGCCGAACCGTGCTCTACTTCCGAACTGATCCCTCACGATTAATTGTCAGTCATCCCTGGATGCGAATGGCGCATCTCACGGCCCTGCGGTCAGTCCTATTTAGTCGACTACGACACTCGGAGTATATCGTAGTGCAGAAGATGATTCGACTCCGGCGTCCATCGTAACTTTCGGATCACTGCCTAAGTGTCAGCAACACCCTAAGTCTGTTGTTATAGCTCTGATGACGATCCCGTAGAAGGGAACAAGATAGATTGCTGATTACAAGACTGCGATGGTAGAATAAACAAGGTTGAAAACAGGAGACAGAACTATCGACGAATGCATGATAACTCAAGTTGAAAGTCCGCTAGTTCCGGAAACGGTCTGACCGTTTCTTTAAACCTTTTCACCACACTAAGAAGCGCGTTCGTGACCCTCTTGCTATGACTATTACAGGTGTTGAAAGTACCCCGATCGTACTGGAGGACCTCTCTCAGTCGCATCCCCGTTCTCTCAAGACAAGAGACGAAGATGAGATTACTTTGGACATCAAGGAGGGAAGACAGACGAAGCCGGATGACTTGTGTTAGAGCACAACGACGTCCGGTGGAAGACCTCGGTTGATATGCCCCAATTCTGCAAAATCATAAACTTGGCTTTTGACAGTCCCGCTTGTCGACGTCTTTCGGATCCATGAACCTCTTCGTGATCCCCTCCAATCGATCTTTTGTTTTTTTTGTAGATTTCGGAAGACTGTTTCGGTTGACATTTGATTGCAGGACTTCCGAGACTTCATTTGCTTGACGACTTCTCTACTGAATATATTTCTTTCGTCTTCCCATCTAGTTCTTTTGATCTGTCACACTCTGGCAGTAGCTCTACACAAGACCATTTCTCGATGTAACAAATGGGCGTCATTTCCCCGCCTACTCCTACGAGTGTCCCGAGATCCCTTGGACACCCCGCCAGAGAACTGCCTCGCGATATGTCCGAGCCGTGTCATTCTCAATGAATTAGCAACCAAACAGAGCCTAGCTGGCTGCCCATCATGCATATACGTCTGATGCAAGCGGTGACATGTTTGCTACAGCGCCCAAGGACGATACTTTTTAGTTGTACGATTTTAAAATTTAGGCACCTCTTACTTTTTTCTTTTGATTGGTGACCCAGTCTGTGCGCGTTACATTTACGCTCTGTTAACGATTTATAATTTTGATAGGCGCTGTTCCTAAATTCGATGTCGACCATTCAGCTATATACCATACGAATCTAAAAGAGATTATCTGTTCAAGTCCAAGATTCCATGTATGCGACCGAATACTTGCGGTCAAAAAAGATACATGTAAGAGATGTGCATTTTTGTGCGCATGTGTGGGAGCTGCACAAAGACAGAACCTTCGGTGTTCGTTCGAGAGGCGCTCCTAGCGTCCGCGCAGTGTAGTCTAGCTGGGCCTCGACCAGGGTAGGAATAAGTGTTTTCCAGCTGTTATACAAGCGAGTAGACGTGAGATCAGGCTGGATACGACGAGTCGGTGTGGATTGTGAGGCAGGTTGGGGAGGACAGTTGTCGTGAGGCTCAAGGATGCTTCCCAAGCCTCATGAGCGTCTTCCTCGAGGACCACAGTGTCTGCTTCTGTCCCTGCCAGGACAGGTGAAGTTTATTCAGGCTTCGCCGAATCTGCAAGTAAGCTGGCTATCTTTGCGAGCAACTGGCGCTGTTTAGCCTTCTGACCTGGTACTTCAACAAGTACCTGGGTTTTCTGCTTGTCTCTGAGTTTCTGCGGGCTGGAAAAGTGGGTACCCAACCCAGACGACGTGCCAGGTTGAGCAGCGCGGGTGCCTGTGCGTGGGGCCATGGTGTCTTGGAGGCTGAAGCAGGAGAGCTGAGAGCAACCCGAGGTATTCGATTGTTGACAGAATGCGCAGGAGGAGTGCGCTGCGCAGGGGCAGAGCAGAGCAGGAGGACAATGAGCCAACCAGATATTGTTAGATTGTAGCTATATTTACAAACGGAGGATCCTCCCAGATGAAGGGGTCTTTCAGCCTAAAAGACCCTCTATTGGCACCGAGAAGTACTGCCTGAGGTAAGTTCCGAGACTAGGCTAACTCCGACGAAATGGGGGTTTAATTTCAGCAAGTTCCGCGGCATTTGCTGGCCTGTAACGTTCTTTCTTATCGTCATCATCATACAGGATGTTGCTCACTGAATCGCCATGTTCTCATGATGACCCTTAACGTTGACATCATAGCGTCTCCATATTTCATCCGCGAGGAAACATCCGAGCCGCCTGTATCATGTCTTATCGCCTCTCGGGCCGTTTGACCTCGTCCCTATACTAACAGCTAAATGTACTTGGTCAAGTTCAGATTAATGTGAGTACAAACCCACCATCTGCCTGTTTACCCTGACTGATGCGATTGTTCGTCGCAGGGTGTACGAAATCCCTTCGGCTGCTGGTCCTGCTTGTATCCATGAAATTCGAATTGACGTGACACGTGTTTTGCAGGGTGTCGATCTCGATGATTCGTCTCAGCCAATAATTGATCTGTGGGTCCTCGTGATTTTCTTCCATCTGATGGGCCATGGCAGGCTTTTGGTTGGCTTCTGCCAGCGCGCAAGCATTAATGATGATCATGGTGTCGGAACTGATCTTTCGTCTGTGCAGACCGGCAGTATTTGCAAGTACTGTTGCGGTGCACTGCTTAACCTGCAGCGTTAGCCCCTTGACAGGTACGGAAATTCTAAATTTCTATCGTATGTAATACATCCATGACACTGATCGGCACAGGCTATTTAGTGTCTGGCAAGATGCATATGAAACATGCGGTATCTTTATGAAAGCCTTCGATTAAGGAAATGTGTATCGCAAGGGTTATGTAACTAAAACTAAGCAGGGCTCTACATAGTGGACGACCATCAGATCTGCGACAGCACTGTGTGATGAGCGTGCTCGTTCCTCCCATGCTAACGTTTAGCCGACGCGGGGGGGGTGAAAAAATTAGGAAACATTTATAGAGGGTGTCAAGTCGACACAAATACGACTTTCATATATTTTGGATTGAGGAGGTATAAATTCATATAACAACGCATACATATTATGCAGTTCGTCCATTTTAATTCCCCAGAGAACGTATCATGTCGTCCTCAGGCCCCACACTGACACCGATCGAAGGTGAGTCTGGCTGCTTGACTTGCTGTGTCGCTCGAGTTAATACTGCTTTTTAGTTGTAATAGTAGATATCGTCCTCACGATCGTGGCAGCCATTGACACATCCCTTCGCTTGTGTATTCGTACGCGGAAGCGTCGTCTGTGGATCGACTATATGTGGGCGGCCCTCGCCATGGTATTCAACTTCATGTTATTAATTTCCGGTTGCTTGTATCTGCAATACTACGGTGAGGGTCTCCCCAGTGTCTATGTCGCATACATCTTGCTGAAGAAACGCAGAGAGGTACCCTCAAGACACAAGGATAGCATTATACTATATGTACGTTATGCTTTCTTCTTATACTTGAGAGACGTTACAAATTCTACATCAGGGTTGCCCAGTTCTTTTACGCAGTCATATGGTAAGACACCGACGCTCTAGCGGTGGCATCGAAAAGTGGCGGGGCTGATGTGCACGCACAGGTCATCGAGGCTATCCATATTGTTTACCGTTGTGCGACTCACAGTCCCGGGAACTTCTATCAGGAAGGCTCTCATATCCACTGCCATTACCTTCGGCGTTGTATGGGCTCTACTTTCTTTACAATTGTTGTGGGTTTGTGAAACCGAGTCCGGCTGGAAAATACAACCACATCCGCAATGCGATCTCGGCAGAAGTGTTGCAATAGCGCAGATAATCAGTGAGGGTTTATTGTTCATCGAATAAATCGGTCTTCTGACGTAGTATTTCAGCCGGCGTTCTAGGAGACACTGTCCTCATCTTCGCTCCATTCTCCCTCATTTACGGAATCAGATTGTCGAGCCCGCAAAAAATCCGGGTACTAGCCGTCTTCTCTGCATCGATGATAACTACGATTGTCAGTCTCGCCCATGTATATTACATCTTCTCTAATGGAGGGACAAAGGAGGTCATGGCTGGTGTAGTCGAGGTACGGTATCAGCGTATAGACCTCGAGGGCTGCTGATCATGCTCTAGGCTTTCGTGTCTGTAATTGTCGCTAATTTGAGCGTCGTCGTCGCCTTCTTCTTCCGTTTGAGTGCAGAAGATAATTCGACTCCGGGGTCCATCGTAACTGTCGGATCACTGCCTAGGAAGCGCGTTCGTGACCCTCTCGCTACGACTATTTCAGGTGCTGAAAGTGCCCTGATCGTACTGGAGGACCTCTCTGAGTCGCATCTCCGTTCCCTCAAGACAAGAGATGACGACGAGCTTACTTTGAGCATCAAGGAGGGAAGACAGACGACGCCGGACGAGTTGTGTTAGAGCACAACAACGTCAATTCGTTCCAGATCTTTGTCGATCGTGTTAGAGCACGGGGAATATTAATTTTATTGATTCGCTGTACATGCTGACCTCATAGATGTCGATAGAACAAACCTGTTCATAATTACATACCGACCTAACCGCATCTACATCTACAATATTAAAGTAATGCAGAATCTTGTTGTAGTTCAGACAACCTCAAAGAAGCTGGGCAGACTCTAATGAATGCGCCAGCGAACACTCCGACTACATTTAATTGCTTACAGAAACAAATTGCTGGGGGATTGGTGACCGTCAATGCTGGTAATGAATGCGACCAACCGCTGAAAAAATCTTCATACCTGACTTTTTCGCAAGATGGCCATTTCCCCGTCGTCTCACTCCAAAGTCTGTGCTGAATCACTTTCTTGGCTTGCAGGCTTTAGCCCCAAAGCACACCAAGCCTTCGATCGCAGTAAGACATGGCTCATAGTAAGCATGACAATATACTCACGTCGTCTTCTTAGTTGTTTATCCTACCCAATCGCAACTGAAGGTAAGCCTTATAAAATACAAGCCGAGGACTTACTGAGGAGTTCATACAGAACACGTTCGCAGCGCGTGCGATTTCATGAATCTTGTATCTGTCATAGATGAATACTCAGATGTCTCGAGGTCCGTTAACAAAATGATGTCGTAATGGATGCTCTGCGCCATCACGTCCCAAAGGAGAGTGGGTCGGCGGAGAAGTCGCTCGCCAGTGAGTGATTTGCTATCTAATATTCAACATCAGGTCACACCGACAGATTCGAACGTACTATACGTAACGCTAGTGGTCAATCGCAGAAGCGATTCATCGTGGCGTTCGATGACTATCTAGAGGGCGTAGTGCAACAAGCTATTGACATCACATCCGTGACATCGAGAGTTATTTTGACGTGCGCCACGCATGGCCTGCATTCGCCCTCTTGGAGCTAGGCTTCGATATCCCAGATGAAGTAATTTCGCACCCGGATATGATGTTCGCATCCACTGACATGATCATTCTCGCCAATGTTAGTAGTGTCTCTCTACGAACATATCGCAAATGACACTCATCAAAATTGCACGATATTATAGGACATTACATCCTACGATCTAGAGCAAGCACGTGGAGATTGCAGTCTAACGGTTATCATGCACAAGCTTGATACGGATGTCGATGGCGCCATGTTATGGCCCTGGGTGGCGGATCACCCTACAAAACTCGAGAAGAGGCCATAGCAGCTATTCCAAAATGGGGAGAGCCCATCGACTCGCAGTACTGCAATGGCTTTGGAAACTGGGTGCGCGCCGACTATGATTGGAATTTTGGGAGCGAGAGGTATATGGGCACCAATCATGATGGTCTGGAAGTTCAAAGGAAAAGGTGATGTCGAAAGACCACTTGTCAGGCTGTGAAGAGATTGGACCCGTACTTGTTGGTGTGATCCATCAATGAATGACTCACTTCTAAACAGATATTCTCAGCCTTGTTACCTATAAGGCTGCTAAGTGGAAAGTGAACGGAGCTAGGTTAGATACGAGACGAAGACAGTGTTTAGACGAGTGATGAGATGTTGTATGCGTTCTAGACGGCTTCTGAGGTGCTTTGGAGCGGGTAATTCGCTGTAGATATCAAATGTACATGGGCTAGTTATAGTCGCGAACCGTAAGGGTCCTCGAGTATGGCTAGGCCGACTGATTAGGTGAAAACGGAGGCAGAGAGTAAGTGGCGTTGAATCCTGACAGGTTGTGCTAGTGAGAGCGAGAAAAAGTACGAGAAACTGAATGAGTGGCGTACGAAAGGGTTTGGTTTGGACAGAGTGACAAGAATCGCATAGCGGTTGACAGTTTTCGGTACGGTGAAGGGAGAATGGGGAAACAGTAACGAGAGTGTGTGTTTGAGAGTCGACATAAACGAAGGTATCATGTAAGAAGGAATAAGAGACCATGCTGGTTGTCGACGATAGTGAGATAATGAAGGTGAGGGAGAAGGAATGCCGCGTGACTCGGATGCGAAGCGTGGTGCTTCTTCGCATCAATGAGTCACGTGGATGGTTCGGACAGATGAACCGTTTCGAACGTTCTTAATGGTCGGGGCGTAGAGGATATGGTATCCTCACATAACTTTCGGATATGAAAGCACTGGAAGGATGGTTGCTGATGATGTCTGCGACGATGGAGGGGATGAAGTGAGGGTCTTAGCATGCCTGTCTATAGCTTGCTGCAGGTTCTCGTTGTATTGCGTTTGGGGAGGCGGAGCAAATATGGGAGTAGCTGTGGACACATTGGCCAAGTTGATGCGTGCAAGGAGCGGCCCAGATATTAGCAGCAATGGGAGCGAGGTAAACGAGTCGAGTATAACATGCTAAATAATCGACATGGCTTATGTCAAGACCGTGCATCTCTCGAGCAAGTGCCTCGACTTCGTCCAAGGTAGATTTGACAGGTGCAGGGGGAGGAGTGAATACGACGCGCTTGGTTGGTAGTTCTCGTTGTACGTCTCTCTCATCTTCTTCGTCTGAATCCCAATTCTGATGCGATGGCTTCGGCCTAGGTCCACGAGTATCGCATTTTGATTTGAAGCGGCTAGTAGTAGCAATGGGCTCGTTTAGATCAGCATTGAACGCATCATCCGAAAATACAAATCGCCCAGCCTCCAAAACTTTCTCAAAATCAGGTGCTTCGTCCCTCGTGTAGTTAGCTTCTGTAAGCTGAAGATGTCGGTCAATAGCTCTTCGTGCGGAGCGGGGTAGGCCTTGCCAAAAGTACTGATTGCGCTCGTGAATAAAGATCTTTGAGTTGGCTTCTAACCAGATGGCAATGGGACGAAATTGACGATAATACTGGAGGAGCTTTGTTTCCGTGGATATGTCCGAGTCCGCTGCACTGAGAACGACATGTTCCAAGTCCTGGATCGTATAGCATATGCCCAGTTCAGCTCGAGAATACATCGCCAGAATGCTCTGTTTAAAAATGCCATAATTCCTACTTTCGTATCCCGTTAGCGTGACCCAGAGTCGTTTGGTGAGAACGTCCGTGTAACGAATGATAGTCCTGCACTTCTGTTCGTCCGTGAGTGCGCAGGAGGAGGCTAGGTCCTCGAAGAATTCAAGAAACTCAATAAGCTCGGACGCATCGCCGTCAAACGAAGGCGCCTTGTTAGATCTAGGGCCAGGCATTGCCAAAATTCCTTCGTTTGCGTTCGACATGGGTGGCGTGATTGACAAGTAGATATTTGTGTGATGTGTGACGTTCACAGGGAGAGGTTGGGATGAAACAGACGTTCGTTTGGGAAAGAAGCATGGAGTGAGATTAAATGGCTGTGGCTGCGCGGGCAAGGTAGGGAAGGAGTGGTGCGAGTGAGATGCGACGGTGATGGTAGGTTCGTTTGACGAAAGCGAGGATCGGATACTATGTCTTCTGAGCTGGATTCAAGAGGCTGCTGAGGTTTGGAATTGGCGAGAATAAATGGTCTAATGACCGGGTACTAGAGAGAAAAACTAGACAATCAGTAGTAGATCAACGAATCAAACTTGGGGTGCAAAAGGGGTGTTCAAAACAATCCCCTCGCGGTGGGATCCAATATATAAGGCTGCTTAGTGAGTTCGAAGGGGAAAGTAAACGAAGTTAGGTTTAGTACGAGATAAGCGGAAAAGGATAGCGTTTTGATGAGTGATGAGACGTTGGACACGTTTAGACGGCTTCTGTGGTGTTTTAGAGCAGGAAACTGGTTATAATTCGCTGTCTGTATGAGAGTACATGGGCTGTATATAAGCGCAAAAAAAAAAGGTAAGGGTCCTCGGGTAGCTAGACCGAATGATCATGAGACAACGGACGCAGAGGGGAGTGGCGTTGAGATCACAAGGTAAGTTTAATGAAAGAAAATGGAAAGCGGCATAGCTCGGATACGAAGAGTGATGCGGCGAGTCACGTGGACAGCTTTAAGCGCCTAGTCGTAGTCCTTGCGTACACCACCAGTTGCCGGTTTATCCGTGACCGATATTGTGAGAAAACTATTTAGAGGACCTGACTTGTTCCTAGAACCCTGGCTGTAATAAGAGTTTTGTAGACAAATAATAAATTCACGCCGTAAAGGTCGTAAATCTGGTATTCAGTAGGGAAATATTTCTGATATCTGGTAAAAGTCAGTCATATATTGCACGTACATGACACAGAGTTCATCCAAATATCACACGCGTTACATATAGAATAGCTTTGCGTGAGTTATGTGTGATAGGTTTAGAGATGAGATATCTTGCACATATCGCATCAACATGCTCACGATCTTTGGCTCTGACCGCAGCATCTAGATATCGTGCACCATAGCTTCAAATAATATATCTTTCCAGCGGTTTTCGATGCAGGGATCGTTCAAACTGTTCCAGTTAAAGCTTATGACATTGCATACAAGTATTACAACAAAGAGTATGTACTGATGGCATCATAGGCCTAAACATACTAATACATATCGACATTAGGCATCATGGCTAGCTCAAAACAAAACGGACAACAAAAATTTCGCTACAATATCAAGCCGAGGAAATGAGGGGAAGGGGATAGAAGAGCGCCGCGTGTTTACAAAATTCGTTCCAAATATGACTCACTACGTCATCCTGGACCAGAACCTCCTCAGTATTGCTATCATTCGAACGTTCTAACCAGTGTTCAATGAACGATCCCTCCAGTGGAATACGAGGATCCCACATTGGCCACTTGCCCATTGGAAAGGACGGATAGGCGGCGACGAACGCCAGCCAGAAAGCGTCACGTCCCCACGTCCACAGTGACGATTCCGTGTCAACTTCTGTGGTGAGCCATTCCTGAATTTGCCGGTAAACTGTTTGCCAATCGGCTGGATTGATGTAGTCAAACGAAAGTGGGAGTGGGAGAAATGATATAGTGGGTTTGTCGTCATCATAGGACATAGCTGAGGTCGACTTTGGCGTGATGTAAGTAATAGGTTGATGTTTAAATAGATGACATATGCGCTTACATTGTCCAAGTCTCCTGAACAGTGTAGTATGCTGTTGCAGCGACTCAAGTCTGACGATACAACCTCTATGACCGGTGTAGTGAATGTTCCATATTCCTGATCAATAGATACTGATATGCGAACAGGCTGGCGTTTACATGTGAGCAAGCCTCGAGAAAAGTGGAAAACGACGGATTCATACAATATCACTCCTTTCCAAGAGCTGTCTCGGAAATGTCCCGGGAAAGCAGACTATGAAGGACATTGGTTCGAGTGAGGCATGGTTGTCTTTATAATGAACACCAGGATAGAGAGTTGAAACTTTGGTGAGTGATAGCGTCGAATTCATTTTGAAGTTAACAAAGTGACAATCACCTTGAACAGCGAGACGTGAGAGATTGGACTTGTCGACATTGTGAATGTGTTCAGTCACGTGATTGGCACATCCAGTGCCTGCGCAGTGCCCACTGTTCTCGACGAATTGACCAGCATGAAGGACGACATCATCGATGGCCATAGTACGTGTATTTTTTTCCCATCAATTCATTGCTTATTTATTTATGCTACGGTATCTACAGTCTTTCGATTCTGCGATGACACTTCAGATCATGTCTTTTGCACTGCGTGCCCTAAAAAATGTGGTGTCTATCGTGTGATGGCACGCCGCAATGCTGCAAAGCACGCGAAGCAAGATATTCACATTCGTGGTGCTGAAAATCTTAAGAAAAAGCTTTCTGAGACCAGGAAGCCAAGTGTTTCTGCTGCAATGCCTGCTGGCCATCCTGATCCTTCACTTCCCCCCACCGGTCAAGACGACTTCAGCATCGATTTTGATTACATGGATGACACACCTATTGACATACAAGCTGATGGACTGCCCATGGTGCCCGAAATGGCGCCAGATGATATGGATTCCGAATATCCATTAGCCGATCTCTGGAACAAGATCATCAGCAGTCAAACACTCCAGCTCGATAATGAATTTCCGGACCTGTTTGCTGAACTGCAGGCGTCTGTTGCCTCGGGACAAATTGCCATCTCAACACCCATCGTTCCCACCAACAAGGAGTGTGAGCTTATTGACGACAGCGCGCCTGACTTCGGTATTGAAATTCCTGGTAAGTGAAATGTCTTTCCTGCGCTCTGAAATTCAATACTTAGCGGTATTTGCAGATGATCCGCTTCTTGAACCTGCGAACACTAACTACAACGTCTCTCCGGATTCACTCGTCTTGCGATGCAAGACTATCCAGAGGATGGCGGAAAGGGGATGTCACAAGTATTCAATGGGAGTAAAATGTTGTTCGATCTCCCGTCGCCGCCAGCGGTTCAGGTGGACAGGACCGTGTATTTTACGGACGAACTGTTGCAGGAGTCTTCAGGAGGCTATTTCATCCCAAAACGATTCTTTCTGGCTGCTGCTGACATCCCCACCGACACTACCGAATCCTGCAAGCAATCAGATAAAGTGCTATATGCATTGGGTCGAGCTGCTGAACGGACAGAGGTATGGGGTCACCTATGTAATGTGTACTAGTGCTCAAATGTGTATCAGGCCGGGTTCATTGTAAGTGACAATGAGGAGATTATCCCAACGTCTATGTTTGTACGATCATTTGGAGATATTGCTGCAACCTGCGGAGAGCTTGATTGCGGGCTCACACGTATGTTCGGTTCTACTTTCATTAGTAACTATGAGACTAAAGCATGACATAGCATCTTCCGTTAAATATGCGTCACTTTCACCCAATCCGCTGCGAGAAAAGTCGAAAGGTCGAATGGTGTATAACGTTCCCTTAATCATCTTCATGGACGACGTTTCAGGCAACATATCGAAGCAGTGGAACAAACACCACGCTATATACATGTCTAACGCAAATTTGCCTCGAGAGATGCTCGAAAAAGAATTCTTCATGTGATTTGTTTCGTCCTCCCCTCACGCACCACCCATGGAATTGATGCGAGCAATGAAGGAATCCATATCGTATGTTATTCTACTTGTCATTTGTATGCTAGTATCATTGAATGCATGTAGTGACGCAGCACGATCTGGTGTCATGGCGTGGGATTGCAAGTTCAACGAGGAAGTTATGCTCATTCCGTATGCATTATTTCTCGCTGGAGACAATCCCATGCAAGCTGAAGAGTGTAGCCACGCGGGGCTCAACTGCAACTATTTCTGCAGGACGTGCAATGTTGGCGGAACGAAAGAGTACAAGGAATCCGAGGCTGGCTACAACAGCATTTTTATGGTATGAAAGTCCTTTCTGTATCTTCCATATGACTTATAGTGCTTGCAGTCAGGTAATATACGGACCCCCAAGAAGACGAGTCAAGAGATTCGACAACAGTTTGAAACTGCCTTCAGATCAGGCGCCACGACAAAAATCCAGAATTCTGTTTCGTCAACTGGTGTGCGAGATTCAGCTTTGGGTTCGATTCTCAGTGCGTTGGTCGAACTTGGCAAGAAGCTTCGAAAACGCATACCAGGATCTCCAGCTCTGCCTGAAAGTGAAGTTGAAGCTGCGCTTCGGAAAGAATTCGAGGAACTCTTGAAAGGTGAACACCTCAACGATACTACCAATCCCCTACTGGGAATGGATGGTGAGTTTTTTTTGGTTGCTGTAGATCTCTCGCTCTCAGCTTCATATAGGGTTAGATATTCATATGGATACCCCAACGGAAATCCTTCATACAATACTCCTGGGCGTCGTCAAGTACTTCTGGGGGCAGACAGTGTTTCTCCTCGAAAAAGCAAAGTTCCTCCACATTTTTCAGTACCGGCTCGAATCCATTGACAAGGACGGCCTGAATGCGCCCTGTCTAAATGCAGACTATATTTGCCACTATAAAGGCAGTTTAATCAGCAAGCATTTTAAAAGTTTGGCGCAAGTTATGCCATTCATTATCCACAACCTCGTTCCTCCGACGGTCCTTAATGCATGGACAGTGATCGGCGAACTCATTGTACTGGTCTGGCACACAAGATTCACGGACACAGAAACATATCTCGTGAGTTCAATTCATGTTCTATCCAAAAGGTGTGTCTGATACCTTTGTGACAAAGGCAACGCTATCTCGAACCATTGAAGATTTTTTGAATGTTACGACACAATGCGCACCGAGTATTTTGATTAGCAAGCCAAAGTTCCATTTTCTCGTCCATCTTCCAGCGTACATTCGTCGTTTCGGCCCTGCGATTGTTTTTTCAACTGAGCGATACGAATCATTCAATCATGTCTTCCGGTTATCGTGCATCTACAGCAACCGACAGGTGCCAAGTAGGGATACTTGCAAGATTTTTTCTCACCAGGACACGGTCAAACATATCGCTACCGGTGGATACTGGTATGATTCCAGAGTCAAGAAATGGGTTTGTGCAGGGGAAAAGGTCCTATGCTATCTTGATGAACATCCTGAACAAGCGAGGCTTCTAGGCATACCAAACTCGAGTCATAGTCCTCTGATACCCGGTAAGTCCCATGGTATGTGCTATCGCTATATCGCCACTAATGATGTACAGGTTCAGGCAAAATTGAAACCACTTCTCCCACTGCAATAGCAAAGTCAGTGCGAAAAAACACAGTCCCATGGAAAACCACTCGCTGCGCGAAGATTCTTGGGACCGTTCAACCTGGAATCGTGTATTATCAGGGTAAATCAGTTGTGACGAGTGAAGGAGAATGTGCACGCTTGAATAGTCATGTTATTTTCCGACAACCAGTGGACAGGCAGGTGAGCTAGTATCTTCTTTTCCTTTTGTCGTGATGGCTACTCATGGACACGGCTGTGATGCTGCTTCCAGTTGTATATTGGACGTATTCGCGAGATTCTTGTATCATCCCAGGACAGTCAAATGACAGATCATGTCGCACTCCAGCTCTTCACATTCAGAGCTGCTCTCCACCCGTCTCTCCACCTCCCATGCATTGATCTTACTGATAATGAGATGGTTTCAACCGGTATAGTACGTCATGTGTTTTATATACAAGCTAATTGTTCAAGACTTGGATCACCTCACAGGACATTATTTGCACCGTCAATATTCAACATAATTGCCTCGATTCGCAGTGCACGGACATCCGTCGACAGTCTGTACATCAAGAACAGATAGACACCTCTCAAACAAAGGCCACAGTCAAGCATGAGTCAACGCCGAACTTTTTTCTCAATGTCTATTCCATTCATAACTACGATCACATCCAACGTGTTGTTCCAGATACACTTCGTGAGACACCGCTTCAGGTTACCAATGTAGCTGAAGTTCGTGCCATGGCCATACACCAACTACAAGACAAGAGAACAGCGAAGAAAGGTGGAGATACGTCCCAACTAGCAGATAGTGGTGAGGGTGTGGCTGCTCAACCATCTTTAGCGCCACCTTCTGCCTTTGATCGTGCTCCAACCAAACCGCAGAAGCCTGCATGCAAAGCCAAGGCAAAAACAGCAAAAGCGAGCGCACATGGTCCGAGTACACAAGGAAAGAAGGGGACGGCACCCACTCAGCAAGATTCAGGAGCATCGCAGCAACATCAAACTGTCTCTGCGCCATCAATGGGAGGTCCTTCGCAACATTTTTACTCACCTGCACCCCAACCACACCATCCTCCACATCAGTCTTTCCCTCCGCCCCTGCCAATTCATGCTCTTCCCCCCTTACGCTCCTCACCTCCATTTCACCAATCACCATCTCAGTTGTATCGCCCTCCCCCACAGTCATATCTTCCGTCTCAATCATATGCCCCTGCGCCTCTACCTGCCCAATATGTTCACCCAACTCGTCAGCAAACACAAAACGTGCAAGAGGCCCCAATGGATCCACTGCCTGCAGTGCAGGCCCCAAATCACTACATGACATTGACGCCTCACTTCCCTCCTGCACATCCACAGCTCTGGCAATCTCATGATACCAGCTCTATCTCTGGACTCCCCAGCTCTTCTCGTGCCCCACCATCGCACCAGTTTCAACCTCTGATGTCTCCCACACACTATTCACCACATAATGTTGCAGGCCACTTCCCATCACCTCATTATCCTCCCCAAGAATCTCAGGTTCGATATCTGCAGAGTCAGCATCACCACCCTCAGTTTGGTATGATGTATCCCGGTGGGATATGAACTCCAAAGGCATCCCACAGAATTTGTTGCTGATCAGTGAGTCGCTAATCCCACAGTGCGCGACTTCTACTTACAATCCTGCAGTGCGCGACTTCTACTTACAATCCTGCAGCGCGTGACTTCTACTTACAATCCTGCAGCGCGCGACTTCTACTTACAATCCCACAGTGCACAACTTCTACTTACAATCCTGCAGTGCGCAACTTCTACTTACAGTCGCACAAAGACCTTCAAGCCATTCAAGTTGGGTATCTGGCGGTTCCCCATTTCAGATTTGGTGTCTGGCTGCACTCAATTTTGTGTGATTAGATGAAGGCCTGCCGCAAATATTCTCACTTTTGCTGCACCAAGAAGTACCACTCAGATAATATACTTAGTGATTATCTCTTCATCCCTCTCCAAGCCCCTTTTTCCACCCAGCCCTTATTCCAAAAATATATCCTCTTTATTGTTTGATACTCTTTTCTGCTGCTTTCATAGGCCTGAGCGCACCAAAGATCTTGTGAAGAATATTTGGGTATGACGCAATTGCCAACTCGGACGCAAGCGAAGAAGCGAGGCTTTATTCGATCAGCCACTGAGCCCAAACCTCCGTTGGTCAGCCTTGAGCAGAACAGTGAGTTGCTCCTGCGCAGTGCATCCACGTCCAGGCAACATCATGATGCTCCAGCGCTATCCTGTGCGGACCAGTTCAGGTTCGAGAAGCACAGGAACCCCACGCTCAACAAATGGTCTGTTAGCATCACCCACCGCTGTGCCTCGAGGCAGGAGTCGTTCGACTTCTATCCAGAATGCCTCTCGACCTCCTTCAGTGTCTGGATCCATAGGAGACATTGGTCGTGCTCATTCACCACTTTCCCAGACCGTCACTATTAATCAAGCTTCTCAAGGTCAAACTGTTGTTGCCTCTCGGTTCGCTTCACCAGATGAATCCCTGGATGAGCCTATTAGTGCTAGCTTGCGTCGCCGGAGATCTTCTAGCACCGACTGTAACGACCCATCAATATTTATGCCTGGACTCACAAAGCGACTCAAGTTGTACACAAGGAAAGTTGCTGAAGAGAAAGGTGTCGATGAGGAGCACCTCGTTGAATTCATTGATGCAAGTTTTCTCTCAATGCTATTATGAATCATTTCTGATGAATCGTTAGACTGGAGGAATTGCCTATATGCTCATTGATATTAAGGCCACCTTGATGATGTTGAGCGCAGCGAACAGAAAATCTCTCCTCGTGGAAATCAAAGAACTAATAGAATCGAAAGATTTCAAGGTACTTGTGTCTAACTGTACTATTCTGTCGTCAACTTCATACTGATCAAGCATGACACAGTCGGGTCTTCACAACCGCCTCACAGCATGTGTATTATCACCTAATCTCACCGCATACGTCAATGACACGCTTGAACACGTCATGGTACCTTCAATATCCTTACATAGGAATGTAGCAGCTGAACAGGATGACAGGAATTTATCAAGAAAAATAGCGAGATATTCAAGGTCCCAAAGTTCCTGTTTGAAGACATCGAGCTCACCGCACAATTATCAAAACTTGTCAGCGAAGCACTTTCTTGCATCCGCGGCAATATAAAGACTAAGGTAAGTGTCAAAATACCTCACAGAAAAAGCCAAGCTTAGACTGATTCAGCTGATGTCGTCGATCCTAAAACGCTCGAGTATCATAGACACTGCAAGATCACTCGCCCATGGTTGCCTAGAAGTTGATGCGTCACATTGGAATAGATATGCGTTTTTGGTATGGTCTTACTCTCCTGACTGCTCATTCTGACGATGAGATTCCACTGGCAGCGCCGTTGCTTGCGTATCTTTCTTATCGGCACCGGTAACTACAAGACCATACCTCTAAAGGATATCTATTCCCCATCGCTCCTTCCGTCCCTCCACCGAGACCTTCGTGTCAAGGTTGGTGATGCACTTGGCATTGATGTTGGATTGGACGACTTCGACCAAGACCCCATAGCCGAAGGTGATGCTAATCAAGTCCAGGAGAACGGTGCAGACAGTATCGGAAGCATTGAAGGCAGCATAAATAGAGCAGAGGCTGGAGATGATGGACCCGATGTCGATGTTAACCATGATGGAGACGAGGAGGAGGACGGCCTGGAAGGAAACGTGTCTGGCACGGCGGAAACGTACGAACTCGACCCCAATGATTCGGGATTTGGCGGCCATGGAAAGCGCACTATCTTCACGTCAACCAAATTTTGGAGGTTTGTGGATGCCTCGCTCGAGGGCATTCGCAAAATGGGAAAGGCAGAGGCAGAGGAACTCAATGACGGAACACCAGTTGAGAATATCATCAGAAAGTAAGTTCATTGCTAATACTTCACTCTGCACGTGGTTACTCATTGTTGGGAAGCATCTTGGTCGAATATTTCCAGCAGGACCTCGCTGAATTCCCGGGGAAGAGGACCGTTCCGAAGCTGCTTTCCAGCACCAATCCCCAGTGGCAGACGAAAATTCAGACCGATCTACTTTGGTAGTGAATATGCCAGCTCCTCACTCCCGCTCGACACACGTATCACTCGTTCTGAATCGTTATTGTAACTAGCACGCCGATAATATAATTGTTTTGACTGCTTGACATACATTTACCGCCTTGCAAAATGTGTATTTGATGTGACTGGTATGGTGCTGGTAAGCTGGCGACTAGCTACCCTGAATATATGAGTCTATGTCTGACCGGTCCTGGCCAGAGGTAGATATGACTTACTGAACTCGATATCTATACAAGATGGGACAACATATCCGTGTGAGGTGTGGCATGCAATATATTCAAGATAAATCAATGTGATACTCGTAATAGCTCCAGTTTCCAATGTACCTACACTATCTTTATAATACCCTGAAGCTTTTAAATACAGGCATGTCACACACCTCGTGTGATAGATCGAATAGTTAAATATTAAATTGGTCAACAATATATGGCGAGAAAACCATGTTAACGACATTTCGAACAGGTTTGTCACACGTTACTACTTTTGGATGTGTGGGATAGCTTTTCGGCGAGTGACTGTGTAGAGGATGTTCAATCCTTACTAACTTACATACCCGTCTCATATTATTTTTCCTCCAGATCCCGCGTATTTTTTTTGATCACCCACTCGTTATTCTTTCTTGAGTTATCGAGGCACGATTCTTCTCCTCATTTACCAATCGTGACTTATGATTGCCTGGTTTTTGACATACAACAAAGACATGCCTTCGGTCGTTTTTTTTCCAATCAATTGTGTTTACAGTGGCAGGTCACGAAATACAATATTTGTACAGTACTCTTGGACAATCCTTCAAAGCTTCATTTGTCTCCCCAAATAGACACAGTGTCTCTTCGCGTTCTCACCCTCGACCTACCTGGACGTCCCTCGACGAAAAAGAAGTTGTCTCTGTGCTGGACCACGCTCTCTCTACAATGCAGTCGAGAACATGCTGTTGTTGAAAGTTTAGCCTTCAGTCGTTGACCCATGTCATCGCTTTGAACTTCAAATGCAGCTTGGTTGTCGCGCAGGTAACTTTGTTCATTGTAGACTTCGAAGGTGTCTTGCAGAATGAGAGAGCAGATCATCGATGATTTGCAGCGAGAATTCATGACCATTGGTTTCGTGTCCGAGCCCCTGAATGTGGTCAATGGATAGCATCTCCCAAAATTCTATCCAGTGACATGGTTGCATAACCTTCGAGTACGATCTGTGAGAACATAATTCGTAATTGAGCTGGTGTGCGAAGGGAATCCACGGCTTCTCGGAGTGCAAGGTGACCTTCGTTTTGATCATCGAATAATCCAACGTCACACGTGGCTTCACATATGACAAGTATTGAAGATGTGCCCTTGAATTGTGATTTTGATAGATAACGAGCAAAAAGACGAAAACAAAAGAGGTCACAATACATCGTTAGAAGGGAGTGCGCAGGATTTCTTTCATCATCTACGATAGGGCCAATGGTCGTTCGTGTATCTAATAGATAGATTCCGTCTTCAGCAGAAGCAGTGTTGGCACCGAATGTAAAGACATCGACACAGATATCCCCAATTTCCGGAGTGGCAATAAATTCGTCGTACAACGACGTCGATTCGTTCCGGGTCTTTGTCGATCGTGTTAGAGCACGGGGAATATAGCATTTTGTTGATTCGCTGTACGTGCTGACCGTACGGCTGCAGTGGGACATAAAGGAGGGGAGCTTAGTAGGTCGTGGGAGGGGAATAGTCATGGAGTAGAGTGCTTCGATTGGTCACCAAAGGGCAAGGAGGCAGCAAGTGAATTAAAAGACAGCACTATACGACGGTGGAACGCGACCGCTGGCTACCACCCATAAGAAGAGGCAAAGAATGGGTGAAAATAATCAAATGTTCTCCGCAATGCGATAAGTGCGCCAGTGGCGGTCAGGGCACTATGATCTGCATGTGGTCAAAGGACAGCGAGCTGCTCCTTAAGATCAAGGGACATGACAACTGGACGTTATCGTTATGTTAGTCCAAGGATGACGCATATATCTCTGACTCCACCATCCAAAAATGGCAATCGATTGACGGGAAGAACTCATTATTCAGGGTCATACCGAATCCGTTATATCCCTTTGTCTGTCTCCTGGTGAACGCTATCTTGCATTAAATGACTATTCAGTTCGCATCTGGGACCTCAAAACTTACCAGCAAGTCGGAGTCCGACTCAGGCACGACGACCAGGTCTTGGTTGTTGCCATGTCCTCTGATGGACAACACTTTGCCAGTACTATCCCCGGACTGGATACAAAATTTTATGTGTGGAGCCTAGAAGCAGCACTTAAGTGTGCTCGTGGGGCTGCCATGCGGCGTGTGTCCATTACTTTCGTCCACGTCTTTTATAGATATGTTTGTGTGTATGTCAGGGCGACGCCAAGTCCAACGTTCAATCGGGTGTGGCGCCGAAGAGGCATAATGCCCGAAATATCGAGGGGGAGTCTGGCAGTGAGTCAGACCAGCCTGAGTATGGCTTGGGTTGTAAGTTGATGGTTCTGATAATAGACGGTACTCGTAGTTGTAAGTCGGATGTGCCAGCTTGAACAGTGAGATCCGAATTGAGACTCGGAGTGATGACTAGTAGTAGGCAGAATGCGATAGTAATAAACGCGACTCGGATTCGGAGGCTCAGGCTGCTAGTTGAACGAGCCGCCATAGACTTGGGAACTTTTAACTGAGAGTTCAACTGCCCGCACAAGTGTCGAGATACCAACTTGAAGTCACTGAAGTTATCCAACGTCGGCTCAGGCTCCGAGTACTAGTCCAGTGATCGAGTCCGATGGTGGACTTTCGAGTCAGTTGCCGTTGGAGGTGAGTGGAAAGGCTTGAAATTGATAGCCGCCTGAGGCTTACCAGCACTGGCGCCCAATGAGCCAAACTTTAACTTTCCTTCCGGCCGCCCAGTTGACAGTTGATTCGGAAGTGAGCGGCTGGAGCCCAGTAAGTATGTATTGCAAGATGACTTTGAATGTCACAAACGGCCTAGTAGGATCTCCAAACAACATGGTTGCGCGATGTCAACGCGATTATGCCACTGTGTGGTAGCGACATGAAGTCTCCTGGTGCTGCGTGCGACGTGGTACATGATTATCTAAAGACAGCAACCGACATGTCAGAAAAGGTAAATTATGTCGCCGACGGATGTGGCGAAAACCTCCAGATCCGTGCGAGATTTTTGTCAGGTTCGTCGCCACTGTAATGTCAAACGATTCTAGACGCATCCAAAACGTAATCCGAATTTTTCTGCAGCGCCCGGGACTGGTCAACCGGCTCGTGATATCTGGTTCCATATCTTTGATATCACAAGCATAATGAGTGTGCTGACTTTACAGTGTTTCAGGTGCAATACTACTCTCCGTTTACACGCCTGATGTGATTTGTCTTTTGCCACACCTTCCCTTATGGGTTAGCCTACTTGGATAGCTTGTGATTAATTGATTGCTTTTGTAAGCTAGCCAATTTCAGCAAGCTTTTTCCAGCCAATCACATTTCAGCGAAATTTCACTCTCACCGAGACAAACATGCAAAGATCTCATTTGTCGACTTCCAACCCGTTCACTCTCTCGCATGTACATCTCCCATCTCCTATATCCATTTAAACTTTGAATCTCACAGTACTAGTCTCTGCATACCGTACACCGTGTGGCCACCCAATATTTCTCGGATATTCCACTTCCATTGGCCAGTGACTCAAAGGCATTCACAGCACGGGCCCCGCACAAATACGGGGCGCGGCAGCTTCGCCCAAAGTTTGTTCTGCATCTAGCATGTTCGTTTCCAATTGGCCATGGTGCATAGTGAGTTATATGTTCACACCATGGGATAGCGCTGAAGCAGACATTGCGAACTTGCGATTCCTAGCATTGCCAACCATCAAGACATTCGACTCGCAGGATGGGGACAAATACAGGGCGCAGCATCAGCTGTGTCCAATGACCTTTCTCATCCTACATAGAGAAATACATTGCTCATTGTGTAACACGATCTAAGTCGGGCTCTGGAAAATTTTCATGTGCACCACCCACTATCGAGGGAATTACCGAACAACCATATTCCGAAAGCTTCCCATTCATTGGTAGAGTTAGGGATCCTCGACTGGACAATAAATTTAGCTGGTATCGGCGTTGGTGAGTGTCGTGTACGTCTTTCCTGAGAGATCCACAATTAAAACGGTCTGAGATAGTTCTACGGTTGATGATAACTGGAGCAACCGGTCGCGTGCAAACTGTGGAGATTCATGCTGCTTATATGGTCCTTGGATGCAGGCGGCCAACATTTGAGGCGCACCTGGTGTGATAATAAACGAGACTCACTGACACGAGGCAGGAATGCTATGGCCCGACCATTCATTCCAGTAGGGAGAGGATTGAGAGGTGCCAAGCCTGGGGTTATTAAAAAATCTTTTTCACAAAGAGCCCTTTTTGCGAGGCCTGTCTCCTATTGGCATCCTATAGACAAACCCAATAGAGTCGTTCCTAGCGCAAAGTTTGGATGAGAATCTACCCATCCGGGGACAAAAGCACAGCTGGTTTGAAGGAACCAGGAGGTCCGGGGGCCATGCCAGGAAGCTTGATCGATAAGAAGTTACTTATAACTAAACTAGACTTATCGCACCCTCCAGCATGCCACTGCTAAACACCTCAAATTTCTTGTTCACTACAACTGAATCCATCCACGCACACTCATACAGTCTGTACCTGGGTGCAACGGTTTAATGTTGAGTTGAACTCGAGAGATGCGGCAGCAAGCCCCCAAGTCCAGTTATGCGGCCTTTATCGAAGTGCCTATATCATCGGATCGAGATTGGCGACAGCAAAAGGCTATGCATTGTTGCTCTATGTAGACTAGTAGTACTAGCCCAAACTATATGACTAACCTGCTGTACGAGCTGATGATCTTCCGGCTATCATACCCAGGTTCGAGTTGACATTGATTGATGTATTACGTGCTGTTTCTAGGTGTGTTGGGCAGTACTATGTACCGCCATTGCCCCGGTCACTTCCGCCAAACAGCCACTAGTAGAGTTCATACATCTCGGCGGAGCACCGCGGGTTGGAAATAATCTGGATTTGATCCTTAGTGTGTGGAACTCAGTGTCCTTGGATAGTTGGGCTTTCCTATGACAGCTCTCCTCTGCCAATGAGATATCTTTACCAGAACTCTGTTCATGATGAGGCCTAGGTCCGACATCGTGTGGTTGTCGTGTCCTTGCAAAGTATAGTTCACTTACATAATTGTACTCCATGGGGAATGTCAGTTATTATTAGATCGCTTATCATGATCCCGGTTGGACAAGCTCCTCGACATGCACTAGCAGAACTCAAAAAATAAATCTCCACATCCCCTCCACATCACATATATATGTCCAATATTACATCACAAACATAACTACATAGAGAGACAAGCGGGATTACAATCGATATCTGGCGCTAGTACAATATAAACATAAACATAAGCTCGAAAAGTTACCGGGGATTCCCCTCCCGCCCATACGTCATGCCCACACCTCACTTCTACCCCACCTGTGGCGGAAATACCTCCTTCGGTCACATCGGATACGGCGCCTACAATGGAGAGAATAACAGCATCAGAAAAGGTCATGGCAGGAAAAAATCAAATTGAGTTCAAGGCTTTGTAAGATGGAATGGGAAGGAGGCGGGAACGGGAACGGGTAAGGGCCTTCAGGAGTTTTGCCACCATCACCGGTTCCGGGATGAGGTTATCTCGGGAGGGACAGTCAAATTAACGATAAACAGGGTTATATGACGGAAGAGTGCCATGGTCTACTGCACAGCACACATCAGAAAAGATAGATATCTATGAAAAGACGAGCAGCATGGCGCAAAGTGATAAGAAGGGAAAGGTGTAAAATGGGAATAGTGCACACAAAGACGGGAATGGGCGACATGCGCATTGCAAATGAGTGTGAGAATGTACAGCATGATAGTGGGTATGAGAACGTTCCGGAAAGCATGAGACCTCAGCAGAAATAACAATGCAAAAACCAACCAGTAGACAGAAAGCAAGAGAGCAATATGACAGAGCCAATAAGATAACTTAGAGAAAGAAATCGAAAAGAAGGGATATTAAAGTTCCAAAAAAGACACATACTCATGATCCTCTAATACAATTGGAAGATGGCCAATCCCCCGTACACTGTCAGATGACGAGCTAGATGATGACTGATAGGAGAAATAACGTGCATTCCGTCGCGATGATGGGGTATCAACAAGATATGGGCGCCTCCGCATGAGAGAGTAAGGAACTTGGGATGAGAGCGGAGAAGAAGGAATATTAGAGGGAGTGCGGAGACGCTCAAGCAGGAGTCACTCAGTCCGGGACGCAGGATCCCCAGAGCCGGGGCTCGAGGGGTGGGAAACCTTGTTCCACAGAGCAGTAATTCCGTGTTTCCCTTTGGGATCGCGGGAAGGTGTCCGTCCACTTGGGTCGCGCGACACGGACCGGGAGCGTATGTTGCCAGCCCCGCCCCGTCCAGAGGACTCAAATTCAGTGTGATGATGGACTACACGTTCAACGTCAGGCGAGTGTACACTGGTAAGGTTTGCAGTTCCGCCTCTGCCAGTCGAGTGTCTGATAGGGGGATCATAAGTTTAAAAGTTCAGGACCGAATGCAACACACATACATCGCTTGAGCATGAAGATGCTTCTTTCTTTCCTCTTCGTCCATGTTGTCGACGGTAGAGGCAGCTCCATATTGAATGTTACCTACTCCGCCTCGTCCCGTGGAATGAACTATTGGTCCACGAGACTGAGAACGAGAGCGGGAGCCTGATATGTTGCCAAGACCGCCTCTTCCAGAAGAATACTAAGAGGTATCAGGCTTGCATCAGTGTTTGCGGTACATGAATCAGACGGACATACAATTGGGTTGGATTCAGCGTGGTGCTTCTTGACTTGCTGTTCATATCCTGCCTGAACCGCAGCGTGCTCGTTGAGGATAGTTACGGTCTGGGGGTGGTCTTTTCCGACATCCTGAGAAGGGGTGCGCATGTTACCCACTCCACCTCTACCCACAGAAACCATCTGCATCTACTGAGCAAGCATCTTGGAGCGAAAGCTGTGTAACATACCCTATCAGGATGTACAGCCTGCTCCCGCCCACGAGTTGAATCAGAATCAGTCAGATCATCGACGGGACGAGGATCACTTGAGACGGATGAGCGTCGAATGTTACCAGCTCCACCTCTGCCCGAAGATTGCTGACGCACGAAAACGTTGTGAGATGGATTTTGTACTAGATACGAATGCACTTACAAATGAATCACGTCCCCGGGATATAGACCTGCTCTCATTGCTAATCGAATCTGCCATGAGCACAAATTAGTTTCTGCAGCGAGAAACGACGATGATGGGCAAGAGGAAAAAAAGTGGAGTAAAGTTGGACAGGAAGATGGCCGTAAAAAGGGTGCTGGAATGAGTGACAGGGAGCCTAAAGTGAGTCAAGCAATGCTGTGCACGAGGTCGGATCCTGCACGAACTTTACCTGCAATAGCGCTCAATTTTGAGTGACAGCCGGAAGACAGCTTTCCCTGGGAGATAAGGGGAAACCCAAAGAGACAGCTGAGGCCGGGTACTGAAGTGAATGCGGGGCCGTGCGATAGTACCCCTTATCAAAGTTCTCTGGATTATCTCTCCAAAGTGGCACTCATCTTTCTTGCGAATACAACACACATGTGGAACAGAAAACTCACTTGGTACATTCACCAACGTCGCCCCATCATCATCACTGTCATGTGTATACACCCGACTCAGCCTCTGTAGAAATGACCTTGAAACTGGACGTTCTCCAGGATTTCCAGACATGTTGTCTGGTGTTCTGTTTGTCGCCAATCCAAGGTTTATTAACCGACTACGGGAGTTGTGTCGAATGTATCGATATCGAGAGAGGAGAGAGAGAGAAAAGAGGAATTCTGGATTTTCTTGGCAAATAAAGGAAAGTGTTGACGCGATATCCAGTCGGAGTGCATACTTATGGCGTTATATGGGTGATCGATGACCTCCGGATCCATCTATGAGCGAGTCGCTGACTTCATCAACGGTCGGATCTCTGACCAAATGGACTGTTAAAATGGAGCGGGCTCTGAATTGGCGCTGGACGCTCTCTTCAAACACCGCCAAGGCACCTCCGTGACGTACATATCCAGCAACCTCTTCCAAGGCCATAGTCACGTACATCCTGAGTTCTGCCACATTCTGCCCAGGAGGTTCCGCCGCAGTACGACACTACAGTTCCAACTCCTCTTCGACTCCTCTTCAATTTGTAGTCACTCGCGTTCTCAACGTGACGTATGCCATCAGTGATCCCGGCACGACGTCAATTATGAGTCAATTGCCTGTCACTCGACAGCCAATTGTACTTCAAACCCAGGTCACAATTTGATGCGAAATCCATGTGACTGTATCAGACGACTCAGGATCGAGGCACGACTCAAACATAGCCAACAATGACCTGGATGTTGAGAGAAAAGACCATTAGTGAGTACTCATACATTATCACCAAATACCAGCACGACGTTAGAAAGGAAAGGAGAAAGCCGGGCTCGGTAGACTTTGACGAAGTATCAACAAACAAGCGTGCATACACAGTAAGTCCGACGTAACCGAAACACAAAATGTTCCATATGACCGACTGATACGACCCTTTCGCGTAATTGCAGGTTGCGGATCTTGTCATTTTGTTGTCTTACTGTATTACAACCATTTCGGAAGATAATGCCCGACGTGTCCAGGCTGCAACACCGATTTGTGCAGCGTCCACATCAAACCATGTGCATGTCCTGGCACTTTTGCGTTCTAATGGGATTACCTGCTTGACAAGGTTTCTGGGACCTAGGCCATTTCCCACCCTTCCGAGCAACTTCCTTCTCGCAGATATTACCAATCATGACTCTACTCTAGAGGAGGACGCATGTGGCTGGCTGCCCCATCTAATACCGTCTTTGAAATTCTCTAACTAGCTAGCCCGGATATCTTTCGGATCCACTAACTGCTTTGTCGTTGGCTCCAGCTGACCTTGAATCAAGGCATTTTTAGTCTCTTCGCAGGGTGACAGTTGACTCCAGGAGTTTCGGAGTTTCGCTTACCTGACAACGTGCCGCTGCTCGTTCTGCTGAATATCGTTTGTAAGTCTAGTTGCGGCTGTGCAAGAAGGACTTACATAACGCAAGTTTGAAGGGAATGACATCGAGACCATGATGCACTCTTTGAAACGTCGGGAAGGAATACTCTTGATCCTGACGTAGAGGGACATATCCGCGTGTCTCGGATGCAAAGAGTAAAGCTCTTCGCATCGATCAAACACAGGGAGACTTGCATCTTGTTGGGAAGAAGAATTCTGTGATACCTTCAGCAGGACAGGTTCGCGCTTCACTAGAGTGTTACATTTAATCTCTATACGCTGTTGAACGTCCTAGAGAACAAGCAATCATCGTGGTCCTGCCAGTGGCACCGTGGGGCTCCATCCGAGCTCTAAATCTATAGTGCAGACACGACATATCATACATCTCCCGAGAGTCTCGACCGTCCTCTCCGTGAACGCTTCTGAGTACTTGGATGTTTTTATTTTTCCCTGAATTCCCGAGTGGCTTACAATCTCCGGCTTAATATTGGGTCAAAGCGAGGTCAAGCGCTGGCGATCGATCATTCGCATATATCCATCACAATATTTCTCAGGTCGAGATCATTCGAGAGTCAAAACTGTCGCTGATAGGCAGGCAGACGCCTGCCTTTCGAACGTTGCGTTGCATATATGCCATAGTCTGCACCTCATGATCTCAGTGAGTTTGCCATTATCAGCGCTAAGTCTCGTCCTTCTCAAATTTATAATCGCAGGTAAAAATTGCTAGGCTCGCATGTAGTCCCCACCAACCCTTGTCGAGTCCAGACTTGACAAGGCGGTCCGCCCATCAATCCCTCATAAATTTAAATCAATAACCGTCGTGATAGGTGCCAAAAATCAAGTCACGTGCTCTGATACGCGTTTCGGCGTCTCATAAGTTATAGTGTTTTACGTTCTGCAATTTCAGATTCAACTGCGGCAACAAGAAGTAGGGCAATACTACCCGGGAACTATCCCCAAACAAATTCCTTGAGGCTGGGCTCCGAATCGTATAAAACATGGGCTTTGAAGACGACTTTTTTCCCATTCCCTCACCGCTCTTTGAACAGCCTTGACAGTTGAACTCTTAGCACCTCTTAACCAACCTTCTTAATTCTCTACCTTCAAAAATGTTCGCTCGCATCTTTGCTGTTGCCTCTCTCGTCGCCTTCGTTCTTGCCGATGGCCAGTGCAACACCGGCAACATCCAGTGTTGCGACAGTGCTACTTCTGTATGTTGATGCATCTTTCGTAGCAGGGTACTGAGATAGCTAACGAATGGTTCACAGGTTGAGAACTACAACTTGCTGGCTTCCAATGATCCGAGCCTGATCGCTATTCCTGCTGACGTTGTCGGCCTTGTTGGCCTTGGGTGCAGCCCTCTCACCATCGTGGGTGGTGGCGCAGGCTGCGAGGCTAACCAGGAGCCTATGTGCTGCAGCAACAACAAATACGTACGTGCTTTTCCTGACGGCCTATAACTGCGTAATAATGACCGTGCTTTAGGACGGTGTTGTGAACGTTGGCTGCACTCCCATCAACATCGGCCTCTAGACACCCAGTGGACAATTGATTAATATAAGGTTGGAAGGTCGCTTATTTGATATCGATATCCTTCGCCCTCTTACTACTACATAATAACACATTCTCTATTTGCTTTTCTTGTGTGCTCATACGAGGTCTTTGACTCTTTGCTCAACTCGACTAATATAATCCTTGCTTGATGGCATCCATTGCACTGTAGTCGCCTGTCCCTGGACCAAAAGGTAATGTATCTAGCATTTTGATCACCTTTGTACGTCCTCCGGCCTCAACGCTTCAACTCCTGAGTCGCAGACCCCCAGTAATATTTGAAATTACTCCGTTACGTAAACCACATGTCATATGACCAGTGAAAATGCGTATCATATGATTGGTTCTTTCGCTGGGTCACACTGACATCATGCCAATACTTAGTCAGACTGCATCCATAACCTACTCGCTATGTCTCTTGACATCGAGTCAGTCGGCCATACCCCATCGTGTTCTGATAATCCAATATTTATATCATACGTCTAGCTGGCGAAGATGATCGAGGATCCAAACGAATTCATGGTATTTGGATTTCAGATAAAAACAGTCCCATCAAGTGACACATCGCAGGGAGGACACTGGTCTGTGCTTGGCGCGACCTGACCGCGGGTGTGAATAACTACGGCTGTGGCGGACCGGGTGCTTTTCTTGAAGTCGACAATTCTCATAGCTAGTCGCTCTCTTATCTTCACCGACACCACCTTACAGGTAGACGATGAGGACATTCACCGCGCTGTATGCGCTCATTTCTGTTCTCTTTGTATCTGCTTCAGTCTTCGATCAGCAGCCGCCTCAGGATGTAATCGGCAAACCCACCGTCGATACCCTAACTGACCGTGACGCTATCATAGAGTCGCTCCTTGCTAGCCACGCGGATGATCCTGTACAAGTTATGCGTATTCTGGATCCTGAGAACGCGTCAGAACTAGATACTCCACGGTTTTTACAAGTATTTGGGACCGAGGCAGTATGGATGACCGAAGGCGACAAACTACGTCTTCGACAGCAGGGCCTCGGGTTCATCGATCTCACTGATCATCAGGATTTGCACGCATGTCACGGGTCTGCTCAATCATGTACGTACTTCTCTCCATCTTCTATTCTCATTAAGCTGAGAGTCAAATGATAGCATGGCCTAAATTACAATATCAAGAGAAGGTGGCGTCGGTCACCGAGCTTCTGAGTAAGGACGAGATGAAGAAAAATTTGGAGAAATTTACTTCGTTCCACAACCGGTATTATCGCTCAGAGTTTGGTGTCAAGAGTTCACGCTGGTTGTACAATCAGATTCTGGACGTCAGTGTCATCGCATTAAACTTGTCGAACTCATGTATCCAATCCGCTTGTACAGATCATCTCTACTGCCCCTCCCGGTGTCCGTCTCTCAGTCGAGACGTTCACTCACATATTCCCCCAGCCCAGCATCATCGCTCGCTTTGAACCGTTCTTTGGACGCGCTTCTCCCAATCCGACGATAGCCCTTCCTCGCATCATCGTTGGCGCTCATCAAGACTCTGCAAATTACCGCTTTCCCTTACTCCCTGCACCTGGAGCAGACGATGACGGCTCAGGAACGGTCACAATTCTCGAGGCGTTTAGAGCTCTTGTCCAATCTGGATTCGCTCCAGAACGCCCGGTCGAGTTCCACTGGTATGCCGCGGAAGAAGGTGGCTTATTAGGAAGCCAGGAGGTCGTCTCGGAGTACAAGCAATTGAAGAAGGAAGTGGGCGCCATGATTCAGTTTGTGAGCACAAAAGTCTATCCATTGTGAACTGAGAATTAACTGGGTACTAGGACATGACTGCATATGTACCAAAGGGAGAAGTTCCTGTTGTGACCTTTATCTCGACGGACGTTGATTCGAATCTGACCAACTGGGCGGTTGGGATTGCAGAAGAGTACAGTACGTCTGCTGTGGGAACTGCAAAACTCTTGTAAGTGGGGTACCACAGTTCTCGCAGCACCCCTAGCTGAACCTGTTGTAAGCCCTGGTGCGGGCTCAGACCACATGTCATGGTACCGAGCGGGGTACCCTGCCATATTTGCAGCAGAGGGCGATCCGTTCAAAACATTCAACCCGTACATTCACACTTCAGGAGACAAGATAGACCTTGCCGATGGAGAGTTTTCATTTGAGGTGCGATATTTTTCATTGATGTGCATTGCGTCGTGAATCATTGACTATGGAATACAAACAGCATGCTCTTGAATTCGCAAAGGTTGCTGTTGGGTTCGTTGTTGAGCTCGGTGGATGGGTTGAATAAGTTCGTGGGGATAGTCATAGCTACCAGCCCGGGATCAATGCTATCCTCGTACCTACAAAAACTCCTGTGTTCAAACTCCTCACATTGCGGCGGCACAGTTCTCAAAGTTTTTTCCGAATAGGTTTGCATGTAGACTAATTGTTTATGCAAATTGTACTACTTAATGATATAGCGCTTCAGCACTGGCGCGTGTAATGTTTGGAGCAAGGCTTTGCCTGACTTCAGCTCTGGGAGTACCGTAGTTTACATACTAGGTCTACCAACGTAGCAGTGGAGAAGTTCGAACACTCAAGTCGAACCATGTCATTAGATTACATGTTATTTCCCATATAGCCCACTTGTTCAGTAGACAGTCACTTCGGTCAAAAAAGCACTGCAGCAACATGTTGCCAGAAGCCTTTCGGAGGGATCTCAGGTCGTTCGGTTTCTTCACAGCTGGGAATACCCTGATTGATTACGAAGTGAGTCTGAGTCCCAGGTAAGCTAACGTGTCGAATACGTACCGTAATGAAGTCCATGTCGTCTGTTTTCCAAATCACCGTGCCTCGTGTAACCTTCCAGAACAGAAACAATCCAAAGAATAGTGGAATATTTATATCTGCGATAATTGGTCAGGTGTCATCTTGGTAGAGAAGGACCGGCTTACATGATGTCAAAAAGTAAGAGGCTTCAAAATCCCAAAACACGGTAAATCCATTTATTAGAATAAACAGTATACACCAGGTCATGCCCCAGATGGAGAGCCACGGCTACAGATTGAAATCAGTGATTATTTTATGCGTTTTGGTGACCCCGACTGACTTGTAGGGGATTATAGTAATGGAGTTTCTGTCGATCAATGCCTTGGTATTGCAGTCCGCGATCTGCATGGTTCATCAGTTCATCGATGATCCATAGATACATACGCCGGGTACTCACAGAAGAAAATGTAAGTTAAATTAATCGAAAGCCAGCCGAAGAAACCACCCATTACACTGAGATGCTGGAACCAGCTAAGATGCGACATGAGCCACATTGCGAACACGAGGCGACTCATGAAATTTACTTGAACACAGTTTCTGCACCCGATGATATACTCATCAGAGACAAAAAAGCGAAGACACTCTGTTGGCCCCACATCAGTGTCCGTGGTACTTGGGACTAAATAAGCGTTCATTCATACCGAACAGAGCACTGCAACAATTGGTACGCCCTTCCTCGTACAGATAGTGAGGAACCGGGGTGCTTGTTTACGAAGTGCTAAACCATAGAGGATGCGCGAAGAACAAAAGAGGAACGAGTTGCCCGCGGAGAATGCGCTAGTTATGAAACCTGCATTTACTACAGTGGGTAACACTACATGGCGGAGGAAAATGAGATATGACTTTATGGAAAACGAAGTACACACCTCTTATTCCTGAAATCTGCATCGCAATCACAAATGGCGACTTGGCAAAGATACCAGTTCCCTCCAACAGTTGCGGATTATTTGAAGGTACAATGAGTCCTGCAATGAAAACGCCGAGAATCTACTGAGCTGTAAGAAGTTATTCATTGTAAGATATCATTATGCTCAACGTAGAAAATGAGGATTCGGTAGAAAACTCTGCGAATAGCTTTGGCAATATTCCTCCGCGGGTTCTGCGTTTCAGACGCCGCACTATCGGATTGTTAGGGAATATATGCCCAGAATGAGATACCACATACACAGCCACTATCTCCATTCCCTGGTAAGCAAATGCGGCTTGAGTGATGACACTCAATATTCCGAGGAAATTATTAAGCGCAGGATACCGAGGTTCAAGTCCAGGCCCGGCAAAGACACCCGGATTACTCCAGTACTTTGGATAATTAGCTCACTAGTCCACTCATAAAGTAACACGTACTTGAAAACCAAGTCGCTGGTGATTCGGTGCTCCACCAAGGTCAATGACGAGGCCAACGATGATTAGACCAATGATCGTTATCACTGATAAACATGTTGAGTTTGCTTTACAAATACCAGCAGAGGGCTAGCTTACGCTTCAAAATGGAAAAAGCAAATTCGGCTATTCATCTTTTAGTACATAAATTGAAAAGGATGATGGACCTACTTTCTCCGAAGTATCTGAAATTTAGGAATGAATATACGTGGCGCGACCGGCTTCAACGACTCACATTACACCAAATATATTTGTGGCGCATATAACGATACAAATCACTACAGTATAAACTGCAGCGTGATGTGACTAGACAGAATTCCAACCTTTAGGACACAACAGGAACGTCAAATGTAGTTCAGGAAACTTACATCCCACATAGAGATCAGTATTTGAGCTCCGGATATTTCCACAGGAACGTAGAACCTGAAAATGGCGATGTGAATCACTGAATGGCTGTGATAAAATGTATACGCCTACGCATTAGTCTTATGAAGGGGCGATCATGATATAGGCAGTTTCGATAGACACAAAATGAAACCTTACAAGAAAATAATTCTAACGAGTGACACTTGATTAGGTATGTTAAAACATAGCGAGAAGATAAAGGATGTACCCAACCAACCTACAGAGTATGAAAGGTCAGTCGAAGGTAAGTACTTAAGTAGGTCACTCACTGCAAATCCCAATGCGGGATCTACCCAACGGGAGGCTGAGCGACGGCAAGTTGATATCATTTCAGTCTCAAAAGGAAAAGTACAAACCGAAGTGGGGAAATGATCCTGATATCGGCGCTAGGGAGGTCATCTCCCCAAGTGAACATAATGACCTGGCCGGATCAAATAGGCGGAAACCCGCACAGATCGTAGACTTACGAATACGCTACAGAACCCACCAGGGCAAATGCAATCAGGGCACCGAGTGGTCCAGCTGTGTGAATGGCTCCCCCTGTGCCTAGAAACAGTCCCGTACCCAAAGTACCAGCGATCTTGGGAAAATGGTCAAAGAGATTCAAAGGCAAGACATTCGGCGACTTGCAGCTATCCTATGATGAGAGAGACGGATGAACGTCAAAAAATAAGTAGGAAAGCTGATAGATCTGTCGCAGACTTACATCTGTATATGCCGTTGCTTGAGCCTCCGTTTCACAAGATCCATGGAAGCAACATCCAGTGGAAGATCCCTACTTGAATCGACTTGAAGTACTTCCACGTGAGTGACATTCTTTGATTGCCTGCGCTCTTGGAGCACATATCCTTCCTCCATTGCAACACTGAGATTAGGCCAGAGGGTTGGGGGAGGTAGTAGTCGGCAGGATGTCAAAAGACGCCAATGCGTAGTTGCACTGGCCCCGGGATTTAAGAGAGGCGCTTAACTACAGCAAATCGCCATATCTATCGAGCTCTGCATCAGAGACCGTATCTCACGCCTGATGGAGCATTTGTTGATAGCTTGGCTCCGGAAAGTAATATCCGCCTGGGCGATACATAGATTCTCGTTCCAGGACCGGTTAGAACTCGGCGCAAAGCTTATCGTCCCGTAAATTGCACTGCGGTTGGGCATTCTTGGACGTGTGCTGTGCCTTTGGTAATCCCTCGGATACCGATTTTAACCAGTATTCTCTGGGCCATACGTACTACGAAGTGGCTCCAGAATGGAAAACGGCGGAAAGTCTGCAATATTAATGCAACTGCGTGGCTGTGTGTGTGAAAGTAGTTGGTAGAGCCCGTTTAGCACAGTCACGGCCCACGGGTGCGTAATATTAATTACTCAAGTCTCGTTCTCTGCGACTGAGGCGGTGAGGCAGCAGCGTACTCAGGAGTAGTCAGTGGCCAAAGGCTCATAGTAAGGAACGTCTTTTTCGAGCATACTTCCGCCTTATCGTATGGTTTCATCACAGGTGAGTCACGGTGATACGTACTACAGGTATGCGCACGATAACGCATTCTATGGTGAGAAGAAAGAAACCTGTTTCCAGATGGCCAGCAAAAAATGACATATGAGAGTGGCGGGTTAGGCTTGAGAGGTGTATCTATGACTGCGTTATGACGAGCAAGGCAATCATGATAAGTGGTGAAATTTTGAAACCGACAAAGCCCCAACCTACTAACTCCGTGGCTAAGCGCTAATCTCCGGTGCTACTAGTGTGGCTGTTGACACCGCTCCTGCACACTGGGTTCCCTATTCCAACGCGAACCACCAGAATCACTGTACCATATGTTGATTATGGTGAGAGGGGTGGGACAACTCTTCAAGGCCAGCCGACGATAGAAAACCGCTCGGTGATGTCGTTTGAACCGATTATGGAAAGACCTGTGTTCAATCAAACCATCAAAGTTATTAGTTGCTGGAAGTGACAAACGTCCTTCCCAATCCTTCTTGTGTGCGTGGCCCTATCAATCTCTTGACGCTAGTCTAATATATATGGCTGATGGAGCTTATAATGTGAGGTTCAAGTCAATTTTATCCCAGGACAGATGCCAAATTTGTAGTCCTCACTGAGCTACGTGCCGACCTTCGACTATGAAATGGAGGGAAATGGCTTGTACATCCACACACGACCGATAACTTTTGAAATTTTCAATTGACATTGCCATGGCATCACTGTGAACAAGACATGCTATGCTCTCAGTTAAGTAACTTTGACAGGCGTTTCGTATCGATGGTACATCAGGCCTCAGGAGCCGATCGCGGAAGAAGAAGGGGACTACAGGAAGTGCGATCCATGCATCTTCACAGGAGGGCTAAACCTGCGCCCATATCAAGATATGGACTGGTTTCAAACGTTTTTTGCGCTCGGGCGATGTTGGTATCAATATCAGCTTCTTCTGGTACACACTTCCGTTCATGCCCCTTAGTTAGATGTCCAAGGGAGATGCAAGAAAGCTGTGAACTGTTGATGGGGCACCAGACATCCAGGCCCTCATGTTTGTTGACCGGTTTCTTCTCCGGTGTGCTAATGTCAAGGCACAAGCCCAAAAGGTGTTCAAGCACTCGCGGTTCGTGATATATGTACTGCTGGACACGATCGAGTTGCTTTGAAGTTGCTAGACATGAAGCATAGCGTTCTCCCAGGATGGTCATGGAAATAAAAGGCCTATTCAGTCTTTGGACCCGATTGTCACGCAGATAGGATCCACCTTGGGCAATGTCAATGGTTCCAATAATCCAGATCCGACCAGCTGAACATTTCCAGATGAAGACCTTGATACCGGTGAACTATCCTCTACCTCTCGATCAGGACCTGTCATCCCTGTGCAGTACGCCCTATCCCCATCGGACCGGTTATCCACCATGATCATCCCCTGTTGACGATGTCGAGCTCGGAGGACGCCGAAGCACTGCGACTCCATGTCGAATATTCGCGTGGTCATTTTCGCGCGCATCTTGGGGAGCTCTATCTGGCGGCGTCATCTCTTAACCAGCAGTTTACTTTCTATGATCAGCGCGTTTTCAGCGAAGAGACCGTGCAGGAGTGGGTGCGTGGGCTCAATGATGCGACACTGGTATCTGGGTCGGTCTCATGGTGATAAATTTCCCCTGCAGAGCAAACTGTGATGTAGGTCGGCACACTCAAAACAGCAGATCAAAACAGCAGAGGATGGGTTACCGTGGAATACGACTACATTAGTACACTACCTTTACATATCAGCAAAATCTACTCGTCTTCGCCTTCCTGACTTACACTATCCAGCTTATCCAGTCCAGGCAGCTATTCATCGTCTCGCCTCACTTGAAATAAGACGAGGCTATAGTGATGGATCTTTTATGCAGATAACGAAAATATCGTGTACAATGTGTACAGCATGAAGTGCAAAACTGGAGCGCGGAACAATCTTATGGTTGCCCGAGAGAGGGGAAACGACTATCGAGTGAGAGGCACAACTTCAGCAAATGACCTTATGACTAATGAAAATGCCGATAGCCAACGAACCATCCGCAACAGCCCACTCTCTCATAGGAAAATTTTCCCGCCTTGCCAGTATTAGTCGAGTTCTGTGTTTATTGCCCTTGTGTCCCCGCTGCGGGTTGGCCACGTCGCGTTCAACTGCGGGCCTCGTTACCACTCGTATGTTGCATAGTTCCGCCTCAGTGGGAGGAGTGATGCCGTATCTCTGTAAACCCAGCTCAGTCGTTTTCCGAACAAACATAGCTGATATCGAGCGAGTCATTCTCGACAAGGAGCAACCTCGATGGGATGCCTGGAAAATCTCGCGGGAGATCAGCCGAAATTATAACACCGGGGCTCGCACAGCATTTGTTGGTACACATGTGCAAGTTGAGTGCTGAATTGCAACGAGCAGATTGCGCCAATGATAGGGAGATGACGGGCCCACGGGGGAAGCAGACTGATGAAGAGAAGGTTAGGTGTGTACGCTGCATTTGCAGGCACCTTTTCGCACCCGAATATGTCCATGAGCGCCAAGATGAGGCTCGGGCTGTCGTTGTCACAGTGCGATATTTAGGTGCTAGTGCGACAAAGCATTTTCATATTCAACTAGAAGCGCTTTAGCCGCGGGAGGGGGGCCGCATGACACCAGGGCCTGATGACTCACATTTTTGCTCATAAATCAAATCAATGTAGTTGCATCACACCCCTTGAGGCGAAGGCTTGAGCAATGACCGTCAACGCTGGTGTGAATATTGCCCATGTACGACGCAGGCTCATCCTAGACCGCCTTCGGATGATGATCGGTTTCAACCCTCCAGCATAGGTTGTACCGTGACACATGCAACGGAAACGATGAACATCCAGCATTTCAGATATTCATATGTGTCATTACACGCCACTGACAGACCATGCTATGTCACGGTATGGCACATGCGCATTCAGTTCGTATTATGCACGTGATCTTCAATGTTCATTCTACAACGGCGGCACCAGGATCATCACTTTGCCGTTTGCCATCCAACAACGGAAGAAAGGTCATGATCAGGTGGATGCCAGGCCACAAAGGCATAGAGGGTAACGAACAGGCGGACGAGCAGGCCAAGAAGGCGGCCAAAGGAGACATCAGAAGGCAACTCCCTCCCCAACTCGCTACGCACACGAACGCACACCCCCATCCTTCTCCCTATCAGCAAATCCGCAACAAAACAACATTTCCACCACGAGATCAAACAGGAGGTGAATACGGCCATGCAAGAGGACTCAAGCTACCAAAGACTTCACTTGATAGACCCCACCGCCCCCTCGAAACACTTCGCCAACCTGAATAGACCCCTTCCCGTGCCGTCATAGCTCCTTCCTGTCCCAAATCCAAACAGGGCACATACTGTTAAACAAACACCTGTTCCACATTTCGAAGTCCCACATGTCTTGTTGTTTGCAATGCAACGCACATGAAGAACCAGTCAAGGACTTCCTCCTAGAATGCCCGAAGTACTCTCGTCAGTGAGCGGCCCTGCGCGCGGAAGCAGGACGACAAGCGAACCAGCTGCAACAGCTACTCAACAACGGGAACTGCACCAGACCACTCCTTCATTACATTGCACGCACAAGAAGACTGGAGCATACCTTCGGGGACGTCACCCCCCCAGAACCAATAGAAGAATGGTCGATTTCCCCCTATCCTCGCCTTAAGTCGGCGTACTCGTCCTCGCCCAGCCGGGACCAATCATATCAGAGCTCACCCACCCACCATCGACTATCCTATTAGAAGTGAATAGCGCATGTATTGTCTACCATAGGGCTACGCCCCAACGGACACTAAAAATAATAATTCAAGTTGGAGGCTGAGAGTTCGATAATCTCAGAAAATGCGGTATTTGATCCGTCCGCGCGAGGTCTATGCAAACTAGATGCAGACTTACGTCCTGTCAATGTGTTGCTCGGATTCAGAAAGTGGCGGCTCCGAGTCTGTGAAAAGATTCACCACAAAAGATGGGTAGATATCACCGTACGTACGTAGGCCGTGTAAATTCGACGAAAGAACATGTTACATGGCAGCCCGCGGTAAATGGTGATCGTGTTTTCTCACGCTGGACCGCGACGAGTCACAGTACGTTCTCAAAATGCGGGAAGACACAGTGATACTATGTAGATTGCGGCGGCATATGGCAGAAGCAACGCAATAGTTATGGGTACAGTCTACGAGCTTGCAGAATGGTCCTGCAGCATGTAAAATCGCAATCCGAGTAGAGTGCATAACTACTAGTGAATACTAGTATGGAAACAATGGAGGTGCGATAGCAAGAGAATGCGAGCGAAAGCAGACGTGAGTCACAGCAACAACAAACGAGAAAATCAGAACGAGGGCGGATGAATTGTAGCATTTAAGTGCTAAGACCACTGGCTGCGAAATCTGTCACGCACGATGGACTCGACTCAGTAACAATCTGCTTGACTTGGTATAGAAAACTCGTCGGCCCGGGTGTTGAAACTGGAGTGCCGAGTATAGTACATAACACGGGGAAGAGAATTGGAAACAACTGCATCGCTCAGGAGTTAGAGCTGACGTGCTTGGTATCGTACACGACACGAGCACATAGCATGAGGAAAGACGGAGTCAAAAAACAGGAAGCTTGACCCGAACATCATCTACTTCTTTTCTGTCAAGTCCTATGCTGCAGGTTGTTCGTAAACTTCGACCTCGAGGTTCACAACGAGACGAGGGACGTACACAAGCGATTATCAAGGATGAACTCAAGAACCTTCTTTCCCAGTTCCTCTCCGTGGTAGTCTTGACGACAAATCTCTTTCGCTACTTTCTCTACTGCGGCAACCATGGGAGATTTCAGGTAGTAGTCCAGGGCAGACTCGACGAGCTCTGAACCCTTCGACTTGTGCGGGAGAAACGCAGAGTACTCGAGAACGATAATGGTAGCTGCTTGCTGTGATTAAGACTACAACCGTTGGTGTGGCGAGAAACTAACCGATGCCAGTCTGAATTATTCTGTTCGCAGCAGAAGTGAACAGTGAACCCTTCACAGCCTGTTGCACACTCGTATAGTGCTGGGAATCAATGCGGAAAGAAGCCAACCTACCAAGGGCTAAAGGACGCGGACAATATCATATCGGTGGGTTTTTGCCTAGCCATAGGTTGAAAGTATGGGTATCGGAATCAACTCCACGGAGGAAAGTACTTGCCCCCTGCGGGAAAGGGATGTCAGACTGCCCTGAAAGCAGCGCATAAGAACAAATCAAGAGCACACTGGAAAACCATATGGGAAAAATCACCAAGGTACGCAAGGACGCGAACAATAGACCCATCAATGCCCTCCTCGAACTTCATCAAACTCACCAACGGCCTGCGCAAACGCACATCAAGCATCTACATCCAACTCCGCACCCGCCATATCCCCCTGAACTATCATCTGCATCGAATCAACAAGAGCGACACTCCGCACTGTCCCATATGCCCAGGAATCGACGAGACAATACACCACTACCTCTTCGACTGCCCACAGTATAGACGCGAACGCCACATATTCGCAAACGCCGTCAGACGCAACGCAACATCCATCACGCACATACTCACATCCGAGAAAACAACACCCCATCTAATCCGCTTTGTAAATAGCACCGGCCGCTTCAAATCAACATTCGGTGAACTGTAAACTCTGTATAAGAAAACATACTAGCAAAACATATAGTTATACCATACATCACTCCGCGACATAATCCCCATAATACTCCTCGTCAAAAGGAAAGACGCCACTTCGTGGCGCCACTGTCGGAAACGAAGAGGACACGTCAGTAACGAAGATAATACTAACCCAAGCAACAGCAACCAACACCAGACGAACACCAAAAACCACATCACAGACTAAGCGTTACATCCAGCTAGTACCTTCACACTGACCCATCCTCTTCCCGCAGCTGTCCTTTTGTACCTGCTCACACCATGTGACAGAGTACGAGTCCGAATTAACCCACCCTTTAACTTTGCCCTATAACACACAGAAAGCTTATGACGAGAACATGTCCAACATAGGGTCTATGACCCCAAAGGACACAATCTGAAGCAAAAAAAAAAAAAAAAAAAGGGATGTCAGAATCATGAGGTGGAAAATTGGAATTTGATTAATAACAGAGACGCACATTCTATTTGGTCGACGTAACGGTTGCAAATAATCAACCACCAGATTGTAGACAATGACCGCTGTGCTCAGGTAACTTACAAACTGTCAGGGGTTGGAACCGGATGAGCATCACTATATTGGCGAATACCATTCATGGACGTACGAGCTAGACGAGATTGTTTGTCAGTGGAGTAACATGATGTCAGACAGGATATGATCAACACACATTCTGCGAACACGTGAAGAACGCAAGAGATTATCTGGCTAAAATGATTGGCGATTGAAAGAGACTTACATCCTACAGATCGACAGAGTGAGTCAAAATGATTGAGATTAACGCTTCGCATTATGAAGGTCAAACGACTCACATTCTGCATAGGACACAAAAATATGCAAGATGAATGAACATGGAAAATAAGTTATCAAGGGGGGATACTCAACGAACTAAGCATTATATGAGTAATGATAATTCGGCTCATCTGATGGAATAGAACACGCTTACATCAGGCTATGAAAACGAGTGAACATCATTATACTATTGACCATCATCTGGATGCAAGATGTGATCAAGACACGCACCACCTGCCAAAAAAAAGTAAGTGTAGGAGCTGTCCACATGAGTTGCAGACGGAAAACCATCAAGGTACTGACCTCCTGTCAACAGGTGAAGAGCAGCGATTGTCAGCATGGGTTGAGGATGAGGGATCATCAAAAGTACATACGTTCTGTCAATAAACGAGTAGCAGGGAGGCATGAGGATGACGAGCATGGGTCAAGAACTAGAAACCATCAAGGAACTTACCCGCTGTCAACAGGGGAGCAGCAGCGAGAGATAGCGATCATGAGCATGGGTCGATGACTAGAAACCATCGAGGCACTTACCATCTGTCAACAGGCGAGCAGCAGCGAGGGATGGCGATCATGAACATGGGTCGAGGACTAGAAACCATCGAGGCACTTACTTCCTGTCAACAGGCGAGCAGCAGCGAGGAATGGGGATCATGAACATGGGTCGAGGACTAGAAACCATCGAGGGACTTACATACTGTCAACAGGCAAGCAGCAGCGAGGAATGGGGATCATGAGCATGGGTCGAGGACTAGAAACCATCGAGGCACTTACACCCTGTCAACAGGCGAGCAGCAGCGAGGGGTGGGGATCATGAGCATGGGTCGAGGACTAGAAACCATCGAGGCACTTACCATCTGTCAACAGGCGAGCAGCAGCGAGGGATCGCGATCATGAACATGGGTCGAGGACTAGAAACCATCGAGGTACTTACATACTGTCAACAGGCGAGCAGCAACGAGGGATGGGGATCATGAGCATGGGTCGAGGACCGGGAACAATCAAGGCACTCACATACTGTCAACAGACGAGCAGCAGTAAGGCATCAGCGTTGTCCTTGCTTAGCTTTGTAAGCCACAATCTTACCAGCTGTTATCAATAAACAACTACAATCAAGGAAAACATATCAGAATTTCTACAGTTTTAGCGCTTCGATATTCACCATGGATGAGAACCATTACCAGGGATCGTCAGATTGAATCAATCTTCGTCTTACTTTGAGATGTGGAAACCACTTAGCAATGTCATGCTGATAGTCTCCATAATCGATTTGCTTATGCGCACAATCAACGAGTGTTCTAGATGATGTTGAAACAAAATTATGTGACTTGCAAATCTGAGACTCACGCGATGGCACACTTGATGCAAAGCTCCATGTTTGATTTTTGTGTCGACACCAAGCACAACCGCAATTCTTCGTTGTCTAGTGCGAAAGTGGTGTGTTCCAGTAGAGTGTTGCAGTTTGTATCCGTTTTGTTCATTTCTAGCACGTTTGCTAATGTCAACTTTGACATGGGACAAATAAAAACTGAACCACTTACCCTGCATGCGTACATAGGACTTGGGACGCGCACGATTTTCGGGGTTGCCCAACTGATCCAAGATTCGTGTCTTAGTGAAAAGTTCCTCGACGCGCTCGGCAATCCTCTTTGAGCGTTCTTCTCCTGATACTCCTTTTAGTTGCTTCTTGATTTCTCCATATGCGACGGGACGCAGAGCTTCGAATTTGGTGAACACCGCGACCACAGGAACTGAAGATCGATCATCTAGCCCGAGCACGGCAACTGACAATGAAATTGAAAGCTCACCGTGCCCGGTATCGCACTCCTGGAAGAACTTCTCTTCTGACCGCTGGAATGTTCGACAATGTTCGTCCATCGGAATACAATACCTGATGGCAATCAAAAAGCGCGGAACGTCGGAAGGGGGCTACTTACCAGATAGCGTGAATTCGCTCCTCCAATTTTGTCGCATGTGCGCGTTTTGAGATAAAGTTCTTCATAGTCTCGAATTCTTCCTCAGATCCCGCTTCGAAACCGCACGAGTCGTGAAATACGAAACCGGGATTACTTTTGAACACCATTTCGTCCGTGATATCGTGATTTCCACGCTGAACATCCGTCAGCGCATGTATGCTCACAGGGCAAATGATGCACACACCCTGATCGAGGATTCCACGATGGTAGTATCAATCTACCCACAATTGATCAGCGATAGAGGCGTGCATGGCATAGATCATCACCCACACCTTGTTTCCTTGGGTATCGTAAATTTCTGGTTGATCCGTGGTGTTGCAGACCTTCTGAAGGATGGTCGTTTTGCCTGCGTTTGCTCTCCCCATGATCAGAACTCGAAAGCGCCCGATTCTTTCTCTGAGGTCCCGGGCTTCGATGGTTGCCATTGGGAGATCTCGATATGCGTTCTGAAGTAAAGGTGATTTGGTTTATCGTGAAAGCTGTACTGCGGTACAGAACCAGGTCGTGGAGAAATATGACAGCGAACGAACACGAAGCAAGGGTTCTTAATACTTATGGCTTGTGGCACAACAGCTATACACAGCATCTATCTCTTATCTAACTCCCTGCCAATCAGGCAACTGATTATACCCTCGCACAGATACGAAGTTGCAACTGTTCAATCGTTCGTACGATAAAGCACAAGGATGACACAATAGATGATGGTATCGAACAATGAGAACATCGATAAAGATATGAACTATAATGAATGATCAGAATGCGACGGAAATAACAGAATTTCGCTCTTTCCTACCGTCTAACTGAGAGCAGTGATATCGGAAATCTAAGCTCGATCTTCCGAGGTCTTCCAGACGATTGATCCTTGAAACGTCTGAGAGCAAACAAGAGCATGTCAGGATGTGAGACACTCTGGAATGGGTGACATCTCGTGATGCTCGACAAGGTCTGCACGTTTGGACTTTCCCCCGGAAGATGTTGGTCCTGAGTACGAACTAAGGGGCGGGGGTGCAGTAGATGCCGTGCGTGTTGGGTGAACTCGAACGTCGAGCACGCCCGTTGGAAAGGCCGATGTAGCGGGCCGCAGGAGCTTGTGTATTCATAGATGACTCGGGGCAGGTTTGGTACACGTCCGCAGATGAGTCCGACTGTCCATCATACTTTATAAATTGGCGCATATATTGTCAAGTATCAAAGATGACGTACCGGTCAACATACACGTAGATTCGCAGGGCTGGCGTGCGTCTCGCTGGATTATAACAAAATTCGTCCCAAGAACCCTTGAATACTCACTCATGAGTACGATGGACAAACTTCTTGCAGCCTCAAGAATCGCAATGTGCACCACCGTTTGACTCAGCCCTCCTCCGACTCTTCCTGCACTGCTGGTGCCTACTCTGATGGGTGATGTCGTTCAGGCTGACTGCTTCTCGATCCTTAGCGAGCTCCCTGCTGTCTTTCGACGGTATGGAGATCACATTGAAATCATATAGCGTCAACCATCGTGATGGAAGGCGATGATGTACATGGCTCTGCACCTGGAACGTACAAAATCACATGCCTCGGCAAGGATGCGATTAGTACAAGAACTCGCGGTATGATCCAAGACTCACTGGTTTGAACGATATGCGTGATTGTATGCCTTGTATCCAGCCATTTCGAAAAATGTCGACAACATTGCGAGACATAGCACTGCATGCCGGCGCCCAACCGTGAAGCTCGATGATTATCTTGCGCATCCTTGTCTGAAGCTGAATGTGGAAGGTAGAGCTTGACGGCGGCAGTGGTGATCCCCCTCAAGCGAAGGCATGAACTGCAGTGGGAATTTGAGCCGTGCGACGGTTTCTGCGCTCAGCCCGGTGTCTTCGTCATCTAGACTGGCTGTTTGCGTCCATAAGACAAACATGTTGGAGTGACGCTTCACGTGAGTATAAATCCTCCATAAGGACACACTGGTCCGCATCTAGGGGTGCGAGAACAACGCTGTTATTAGGGTCGGATAGTAGTGGATCCGGGGACGGACATCGTTGTGGAACCACATGTTGAGGAGGTGATATGGGAGGGCGGACACCTGTCGTTGTGTCATGAATGTCTCCAGAGGCGTCGTAACCTGCAAAATGGTTCTCCTGTAGGGATAAATTGAAATCATAAGTCATTGTAGTAGAAAGCACAAGAAAAACAAGACGAACCTCTATACCAGGATCATGATCCTGTTCATCCTGCTGGACAGGTTGTGGGTCCCGATCCAGAAACCTACGAATATCTGACGCGCTACCATTAGTAGAACAGCCCCGGGAAGTACAGAGCTGGCCATACCAGTATGCGTTCTTTTCTTCAGAGAACACGTCCCCTTCGTATCGGGACCTCCAAACTCTGCATGCCATCTCCACGTTCCATAAAGTACTTGGTGCAGCTAGCTCTTTCGCAATCGCAGTGATATTTTTTGGTGTCACCGTGACTGACTCTGTAAAATAGTGGAGTCTTGGGCATGGTGTGTCGACGAAGGCATGTCTTGCTGACACGAGACGCTGACACAACACAGGTCACTGTGTGATATGCACTCTGCCTGCGTTTCGTGCGTTGGAGTAATGATAAACGTAATAAACGGCGAAATCCAAACATTGAGTCACATGACAGGAAGGAGTACGTTTTCGAATTTATTTCGGAGCACATGTCTTGTTCTTATCATATCACGATCCAGATATCCATCTCCCATCTGACCAGGTTTATGTAACATAGTGATGATCCCGGACACCCACAAATTTAGTGGGGAGAGGTTCTGTAGAAAATAAATGTCATGCCGTCTGTCATTTGATGCGTGGAAAATTCTTTCCGCTGGCCGATAATCAAACCGATGGTCATATGATCCTCGGAACTCCTACACAAGCATTGGAGCTGTTTGTATCAGAACGCAACATTGCACGTTTGCATGTTTTTGATATTCTCTGGTTACTCTTCGAGTCACGTCTTCAACACGGCGGACTGACCCTTGAGCTTGATGCTTCATTCCACTTCTGTTTCATGCTTTCGCTGTTGATGGCATGGAGGGACCGCGGCGCGCTGGACGTTTTTTTCTGATGGCTTGATGTGACTCCTCCAAGGCACGTCTTCAACACGACCGACCACTCTTCATTGTGATTTTAACCTCCATGGTGTAAGGCCGTGTGAACGCGAATCCGAATTCTGTACAAATACAGATGCTGTCGGGGACTGGCGCGGCTGAGCGCCGTTACGATGCAATAAGGATGTCATCAAAAGTAACCGCGCCCAAAGTCAAGTATGTCGCCCACTCGGTTGTACCCACATCCTGGAACACGCGGCACCGTTATCTAGCGGCTATCAGCAATTTCGCGAAGTTAGGTATCTGTCTGACTCACTGCACTAACACGACAGCTCAGGTCATTACGTCGAGTGATGAGCTAATTACAAAGGTAGTGGCACTCAAGTCTTAAGCGACTCGGGAAACGGAGGATACTGGTGTCACGTGTGAGCAAGTCTCAGATCCCAGCGCTCAGCGCTGTTGATCAATTCACCATCGAGCTCTCACTGGCATCCTACACTTCGCCTCGCTTACGCTTCTGGCTTCTCTGTTACCATCCTCTTATCGCTTCACTGATCGCTTATTCTTTAGACTTTCCATCTTATCAACTCATCTCCTATTACATCTTCCCACCAATCCCACATGATTCCCCCTCTCCTTTTTATGGAAGCTTCCACCATTCGATACAAGCGAGTAAATCTCATGGTGCTCTCAACCTGCGCCACACGGAAATCACCTTGAGGACTGCCCCCATTAGACTCAGGAGTTTGACTTGCCTTGACGATTTGGATCCAAGTGATCACTGGGGCGCAGTCCTGCGACTCGGTCCCAATCTAAAAGACTAAAAGACCTTACTATCTTCTCCTCATCGCAAGCTTTCCAGGATTTGCAACATCATGTACAGCAGGCTACATGTGACATTGCTGTGGCTTATTTGTAGTCTTGCCGCTGAGTCAAAACAACGTCATCTTTTGGCCCTCGATGCATCACCCGCGAGTAAGCAGAAGAACCACGAAACTTAACCTTGTCGTGTATACGAATTGTGCGCAAGTTTAATATTTGCGTTTAACAGTACTACTGAATCATCATAGAGGCAATTTAACTTGAGCGCGTCCGATCTGGCCTCGCTTATACCTTTTGGATGGCAGGCTTCTCTTTTACCTTCCTCAACTCCCATCTTGTCACATCTTTTCGGACCATCTACATTCACACATTCGCAGCATCAAACCGATATTCAGACACTCGTGTAAGGTTTTACCATTCTCGTACAAACGAGTCGATTCCAGGGTACTCTCAACCTGCACCACACGGCGATTACTTTGAGCACTGGCCCCATTCCAACTCAGGAGTCAAGGCAAGATACAGATCTGATAATCAACTCTGTACCTCGCCTCGTCTTCTCCTCATTGCGTGTGTTTCGAGTCAAACCTTATTCCCGGCTAGAGTGACATGGGTTCAATTCTCTTGTCGGGTCAGAACCACATCATCCTCTGGGGCCTCGATGCATGTGAGAAGAACAAAATTTCAAGATTTGATCAACATCAACCTTATGCTCGTATTTACGATACGGCCAACTTATCTACCGACTAATGAGAAGAGTCGACCATCGTTCTCGCGTCTCGAGGATTAACAACATCATGTACAACAATGCCATCTTCTGGCCCTTGATCGAGCCTAAAGATCAACCTCGTCACCGTGTCTACCATAGAGTCGTGAGCTTCATGAAAAGTTGCACCGTGCAGTCATCAAAGACTTTGGTTTACAAATCAATAGGAGTCCACTCGCCTTGGCGACGTTGACCCTCAAAGATACCATATTGAATTATTGTCCCGCGACATTACCACTATCTATTGATTTCATTCGTGTCGCTCGAACGAGTCTACCATTTTTCTCCTGATTCTATTGATAATGAAGTTCACGGTACGCCACGCATTAACTTGATGATGGTTGGCACTGATTCATATCAGAGATATAGTCGGGGATCTTACATTTGACTGACGTATAATTTACGCCCCGGATTCATATCTTGACGCTCGCTGACGATTCTAACGTAATGTACAGCAATCTATAGAACTGCCCTGACATGTGGTTAAAAAAGGCGCCTGCAAATACAGCATCACATCTGACCGCAGGTCTCTTCGTTACTTCTACCATCCCTTCTCGTTCTCGACCATTCACTTTCCGTATTATCGAGCACTGTCTCACTGTCAACTCGTCCGCAAAGATAGCGGTGTCTCAAACTTTCTTCGTCAGTGTCATGGCCGAATCAAACGCATCAGCACAACGAAGAGATGGAGAACGAAGAGCATTGTTGAACTTACCGGTAGTTAGCGCGCCTCGTCGGACGAAGGAGAAGGATCCACCACCCTACGGTGCACAATATCTCCAGGATGCACTTTGGGAAGGTAAGTGTCTGCATTTTCACACCTACTTACTTACTCGACGACAAACAGGCGGGAATGAAGCGCTCCCTCCTCAATGGTGGCAGTCTAAGCTGCTAGATGACACAATAGCATATCAAGATGACACAGTCGTAATGGCTTCTTGGAACCGACCTTTACCAGGAGTGCGACTAGGTGAGCGAAAAAATGTCCCACTAGCAACGAGGAACTAGTAATGGTGAAACATAGATTTTCCTGGACAACTCGTTCCCGGATGCGAATGGCACATCTCACCGCTTGGTCGGTCCTACTTCGTCAATCACAATACAAAGACCACGTCGTGGAAAAAACCAGCGCCTGAGCGTCCACCAGGGAGCTTGACGCCGAAGTGCATCATCAACGGTCATTGCAAAGTCATTTATGGCCTTGCCTGCATGGGCACCAGTTCCAATATACTGAGCGCGTCAGGCGATGGTTCAATTCGTCAGTGGACAGGAGACGGAGAGCCAGTGGGGAGGCCTTGGAACAGTGATGGAAGAGAGGTATGCTCTATAGCAATATCTCCAGATGAATCAATGGTCGTGAGCGGAAGCTCAGATGGCAGGCTACGGCTGTGGAACATCAGGAAGGACAGCATTTTCGGCAAATCGTGGGAGGGGCATGATGATGGAGTGCGGTCCATCGATTGGTCGTTCAATGCCCAGGAGATAGCAAGTGGATCACAAGATGGCACCATACGACGCTGGAACCCGGATACTGGCCGACAAATAGCACCACCGATAGAGACCGGCCATGGGATGGTTTTCACTGTCAGATACTCACCACAAGGGGACAAATTGATGAGCGGCGGAGAGAACAAGGTGATCTGCGTGTGGTCAAAGAATGGCGAGCTGCTCATGCAGATCGAAGGTCATGAGCGCGAGGTGACGTCGTTGTGTTGGTCCAAGGACGGCGCACACATTTTCTCGGCGTCCGTCGATCACACTATCCGAAAATGGCGGTCGATTGATGGGAAAGAGCTTGTTGTTTTTCAGGGTCATACCTATCACGTCCGCTCCCTCTGTCTTTCCTCTGATGAAAGTCATCTTGTTAGTGCAGCAGCTGACTGCTCAGTTCGCATCTGGGACCTCAACACCAATCAGCTGGTCGGAGACCCGCTCTTGCACGACGACGAAATCTTGGCTGTTGTCATTTCCCCTGATGGAAAATATATCGTCAGTGCTGGATCGGATGGAAAGATATATGTATGGAGCCTGGAAGCGGCGCTCAAATATACAGTCAATAATCACGTGCGTGTGTTTATTCGTTGTCTGTGTCTTTTCTAAGTGGGGTCTGGTCGTCATTCAGAGTGGGGATGAGAGCAGTGCGAAGGTCAAGGCAAGTCGTCTGCGCTTCCCTTTCGCGTTGTATCTCACTTTTTTTTGCCAGGGACGTCCAGTTCGATCGATAGATGCTGTGCGCCAATCAGTTATCAACACTCTGCTCATTCGCTTATTCATGTCGTCAGATCTCCAAGCAGCGGCCCCAGGCCGTCAACAAAGGCTTGGCAAGATATGTTAGTGCAGTTTTTCGTTCCGGGGCTCTCGCAAGTCTAACAAGTGGCACAGGGCAATGACTTCTGGGACGTTGATGCCAACCCCACGCCTTCTCCTGCGAGCCCATCGTCTTCCCGTCATTGGCGTAGCTTGCTCGGTTTACTGCCTTTGGGTACTCGACATGCCAACGCGCCACAATCAATACCGCTCGAGCCCCGACGTTGGAATTTCAACCTATTTGCAAGAGGAGGTTCTATACGGGCCGCTGAAGTAGCTGCCGGTCGCAAGAAAAATGTGAGTGGCTTCCATTGGTCCCTTGTGATATCATGGAAATTAATACATTTGCAGAGAATTTATGTTTCCCCTCCCAGCGCAGCAGAGTTGGCCCGTGCAGAAGCGGCAGCAGCAGCTGCTGCTGCTGCGCAACATGCAAATGGCAACGAGGCTAGCAGTTCGACACAAGCAAGTCAACCTCAGGTTGCGCCGGGGATACAAGTGTATCAAGGACGACCGACAGAAACACAAGGATCAATTGGTGGGACAGGACAAGTTTCTTATGAAGTTAGGTGCTGCGGATTGTTTTTTAGTTGTGGTCGTCCTACCTCGCATCAGTCATGAAGTCATCTCTGTTACTTGATAGTCTTTGCTCATGCGTCTTGTTTATTTTTGCGGACTAGCTTTACTTTTTGTGCAGATAGCTACATAAGCATCCCTATGCGTAGTACCAGTGCCCCTTCATGCACATGTTCGACCATTGCTCTAGCGCGAGATGATAAGTTAGCAGGGCACGAGCGACTCAACTTTTTACTCGCAGGCCAAAGTCATACCCGCGTCACCTCTTAGCTATCATTAGACTGCAGTTTAGAGCTAAAGCTCTTACTCGACAACGCTGGTGTATCGTCCGCAGGCGCCTTCAGACTATAATATGTTTCAACACACCAACATAGATGATACCACGGCACATGTGAGGGGGATGAGAGAAGTATTAAGTACCATTTCTCATCCGACTCGCATGTGCTCGAGGCAGCGAACTGGGAGTACTTGAGTTATCATACACTTACGTCACGCAATAAATAACCGCAGGTATACATGAACTATCGCGCAAGTTTCCATGGCGTGACATCATGATCGTCTGTAGAGTGTCAACTTGAAGTTGAAAGAACCGAGCGTGGGACCACGAAACATACTTGAATATCGACGCAGCACATCATTCACGAGAAATCTATCCATTGAAAACAGTATGAAAATGCGTTCTAGACAATCTCCTAAGCCATGAGTACAGAAACGGTAGAAGAAAGGGATCCACGATATGCTATGAGGTTCAGTTTGTATTATGCATGTCTAATAGTCTTCATTTTACAACGGCGGGATGGTTCAGCCTTCACATTAATACACGCGCCGCTCACTGCATTTTCCCCAACACCCTCGGCTGATTCAAATCCGCAATGTTGATGAAGATATCATCAGCAGGGTGTCTGTACAGCGGTGCACGGAGTCTCTTCTGGTCGAGGTGGTGTCCAATGAAGCCGATGCTGCGGCCAAGGACGAAGAGACCGTTGAGGGTCCCGATCTTGATATATTCATCGGCTTCTTCAGGGGTGAAGGCACCACTGTCGCGCAGGAGGTCGACGAAGCAAACGGCGATACAGCCGTCGACGTTAAGGATAAGCTGTTGGGATGTCAGTCTGGAATTTGGTTTTGGTGAGGGATGAGGACGTACGGTATCTTTCTTGCTCGTGGTTACTTTCTCAACGGCAAGCGCGTAGTCAAGAAGTGAGTGGCTTGGGAAGTTCTTCCTCACGTATTCCTTGACGAGCTCGACACGGAGATCAGGGTTGTTCACCGATTTGATCTTGTGGCCAATACCAGAGACTGTTATGCGTCAGTCAGTCTCGAGCTCACACAACCGTAAAAACAAACTGGACGAGGCCACTCACTGAGCTTATTCGCCTTCCTGGAATTATCCACAAACTCCCGAGGCGTCAACCCCGTATCTCTAGCCCCACTGAACATGCTAGCAGCTTCATCCAGTGCTCCACCGAACCGACTACCAATGGTCAACAAACCACTTGCCAAACTCGAGATCAGGTCCTTGCCCGCACGGGTGGCGACGATGGTATTCATGGCACCGCTGACAGCTGGACCGTGATCTGCCGTAAGCATCAGCACCATCTCGATGAACTTGGTTGCCCAAGGGGGAAGACGGCGCTTGAACCAGAGGAGAGAGACAACTCCTCCAAGGCCGATATCTTCTCTGAAGACATCAGAGATACGCATGCCAGCATAAAGCAGCTCCTGTCCACGCTCATCAGAAATAGTACTGATAAACGCAGCCGGCTTCCTGATAAGCCCCAACTCTTGTGCCCATTTATAATCCATGGGAATAACTGGGGGCTCGACTTCTCTGGCGAGGACGATAACACCCTGCGCGACGAGCGCTTCGTAGGTGTCTTTTAGGGCCTTGGGGAGCTCTTCGAAAGTGGCGGGCACGATGAACCCGGCCTCACGCATAGCCCTGTTCTTAGCATCCGCAGTCTCGCTATCGCTGTTTGCCATACTGCCTGCGTGTCCGAACTGCACCTCCGTAGTGAACATGCTGGCGCAAGTCCCAATGGCCCATGCAACAATGGGTTTCTTGATCTTGCCAGACTTGACGGCTTCGATGACGCGGTATTCTTCGACACCGCCGACTTCACCGAGGAGGACGAGCATTTTGCATGCGGGGTCGGCTTCATAACGGAGGAGGTGGTCGATGAAGGTCGTGCCGGGGTAGCGGTCACCACCGATAGCGATACCTTCGTAGGTACCGTTTGTGACGAGGCTGAGAATGTTATTGAGCTCATTGGACATGCCTCCGGATTTGGAGACGTAGCCGACGCTGCCGGGGCGGTAGAGCTTGGAGGCGATGATGTTGTCCATCATGCTGTGGAGTAGAAATTATGTCAGAAGGGAGAAACGTTCATGTCAGCGCAAGGAGCAAACACACCCTCCAGAATTGCCGATCCTGAAGCAACCAGGCTTGATCCCTCCGACAGTAGCAGGGCCGATAATCAACACGCCCTTCTCATTTGCCTTCCACAAGATCTCCCTTGCCTGGCGCTCTGGCACACCCTCGGCGATCAACGCAATGGCCTTGATGCTCTCATACTCCAAACACTCCATCGTACTGCTATACACACTCCGGCTGGACGCAAAGTTAACGACGACATCGACGTCGGGGTGCTTCTTGACGGCTTCTTCGAGAGAGGTGTATACGGGGAGAAGAGTCTCGCGTGTGCCCCAGTAGAATTTCTGAATGTGGTGTCCTCCAAAGGGATAAATCATAGCCGCTACACTCGGACGCGCGCGTTTACAGCTGTAATCGAAGTCCAACATTCCCTGGATGGCCCGTGGTTGAAGACCATAGACAAAGCTGCGTGTGTCTTCGTCGAATGGCCTGTATGCGGGCCTGGAGCCTTTGGTACCTTTGAGAGAATCGAAGCGGACGACGACATCATTGGGTTGGGTGCGTTCGCCATCTGCGTGGATAGCCCCAACGTCGCTGGCCCCGGGCTCGGGCGATGCGGCCGAGATCTTGGGGGAGCCGGGTGCGGTGGCGGGGATGCTGATGAGTGCTGTTGTGCTCGTTGTGGACTTGAGGCCGAGGGCAAGGGGAACGATTTCGGTGATGTGGGTGTCAGGGCCGAAGACTCGGATGGGGACGCCAAGGGATTCGCCTGCGTTAGTGTTAGTGGCGATGTTAAGATCAATGTATGCGTGGGATGGACAAACCGAGTAAACGCATGGCTTTGAGACCTTCTTGCCAGTTAGGACCGCCACGACGGACGTAGATCTTGGCATTGTGTGCGATGAGTTGAGCTTTGTAGGATGTGAGCGCGCGGATGATGCCTTTAAAGGTAGCAGCCACGTTGGTGAAGTTTGCAATACCACCACCGATGATGAGGATCTTGCCATCAGGGCGAGGAGGTGGACGCGTGAGTAAGTCGACTATACATAGATTAGCGAGATGAGATTGACGAGGAGATATACGCACGGATTGTCTTGGCATATTCGAAAGTCTGACCCTCGCTCGGGGCACCAGAGTATTCACCGTAGTTTGCGAGTTCATGTGCGAAACCTGCTGCTGCGATGGCATCACTGTAGACGACGGATGCACCGCCACCTGCGACCATTGTCCACACACGACCGTTGGGGTTGAGGACGGTGAGCTTGAGAGAAGCACCGGTTGAAGCATCGAGTTTTTGAATGTATGCTATGTCGAATGAGTACGACACAATAACGATCGACAGAGTACGCACCCTCTTCCTTTGTGAGATCTCTACCAAATGGAGCAGGCCAAACCATAGGTGGGCCACGATCAGCGTTTATCTTAGAGCCAGTGGTATGTCCAGCTGGAGCGGTCTCGTAGACTGTCAAGTCTCTTGCGACAGCCCACTTTGGACCGCAGATGCTCTCGGCTGTCTGATCGAGCTTTGCAGCCATATCGAGGTAGTGAATTGTACCGTCATCGAGAACGACCAAGGGGTTGATCTCGAGGTAAGCATAGTGGAGATCTACGTAAACAGAGTACAGTCTGACGAGGAAGTCGGCGAGGACTTCTTTCTTGTGTGCTGGGACATCGCGGAGGAGGATTCTCTGGAGGTCAGCGCGACTTGGGAAAGGACCGAGGACGGGTATGTCGAGTTTGAGAGCCTTCGCGTCAACATCGCCAACGTCGACACCACCTGCAGTGGTGAAGAGCAGAGTGTCACCGTGACGTGCTGAAGTTATGCAGATGTAGTACTCAGAGTCTGATGGATGGGGGAGGAAAGGTTCTACGATGAAAGAGCTGAGAGTGCCCGTGACTGATTCGACCTGTGAGAGAAGTACTAAATATGGAAGGAGATGCGATTAGATGAGATAAGGACTTACTCTCTGAGGCTTCCCTGCTCTATCTTGAATCCATTTCTTCGCGTCTTGCCAATCTTTGTTGAGAGCTAGCAAGCCTGCTTTGCCTCTACGTTTGATGAGCTGATCTGGTTTTGCGACGAGCTTTGTGGTGGATACCCAAGAAGGGAGAAGGGTATCGGGTGTGATGGAATCAGTTGAAGGATCCCATAAGATCTGCGCTACTCGTGGAGCGGGGAATTTAAGAGTAGAAGATGGTGAGGGGGCAAAGTTTGGGTTTGGTGCAGGTGCACGTTGAAGCCAATAGGCCAATAGAAGTTTTGCGTCGTATTCTCTGATTGCTATAGTGGATGTGAGCACAAGTTAGTAGTGCGCTAATAATGAGAACGGACCTTTCGAAGACATTGTAGGGAAAAGAGGAAACGATGTCTATCATCCTGTATAGACGCTATTTTATACCCCAATATTCACACGATCTAAAATTTACACAGCCACACTCGAACCACTAAGATCGAACCATTCAAATCGTATCACAAACAAATTTCAATCCGAATAGTCAGGCAAGTTCGAACGTAGTTCGGCGACAACACCCATACTCGCCTCAATCATCGGAACAACCTACAGCGCACTCTGAGCGACACTCGCTGCAATCTTGCAATCTCAGCGCTTACGTTTTTGGGGTTCGCTTGGGGTTATTTGCATTCACAGCACTCTCATGGAAGCCACACGGCAATCACCTCGAGGACCGACTCAGGAATGTTCAATCTCCATCTCCATCAAGGAATTTATTGACTCTATCAAAACGTGTTTATCGCGGGCATTAACAACATCATTGTGACTAGACTCGACTCCCTAACTCGCCTTCGTGATATAGACCCTCAAATCTCAGAGACGGCCTACAACTACCACCGTCTCCACTGCACCGCCCCGATTAGTTGATTTTCTTATCGCCAGCATGTAGTTGACGAGGGTGGGTAGAATTCCCAAGCAAATACTGTCCAGTCGCTTTCTGGCCCCTCATGCACATGCACCACGTTCCGGGATGCATATAACTGACAACATCGATCATGTCGTATTAGTGAGTTCGACATGCCACTCTATAAAACTCCTCGCAGATTGACACCATCGCTACCGTTTCTCTTTGCTAGACTACGATCACAGGGGTACTTGGTTAATTGGCGTCATGTGATGCTAATTCATATAGACACGCATGTAATACTAGAAATGCATTCGGTTATCTACCATTAGCCGTCGACATCGTGCCACTCACGTTCAAACGTTCATAACGTTCATATCTTGATGGTCGTTTGGCGTAATGTACAGCAATCTGTAGAACTGCCCCGACATTCGAAGCACTGCCCCCGACATGTGGCCCAAAAAAGGTGTGAAAAGTACAGCTGACTGTCTCTTCATCAGTTCCACCATAACGAGTCTGTACAGACAGCGGTAATTCAAAACTTTCTTCTTTGATCAGTGTCATGGCCGAATCAAGCGCATCAGCACAACGAAGAGATAAAGAACGAAGGGCGTCGTTGAACTCACCGGTAGTTAGTGCGCTTCGTCGGACGAAGGAGAAGGATCTGCCACCCTATGGTGCACAATATCGCCAGGATGCACTTTGGGAAGGTAAGTGTCTGCATTTTCATACCTACTTACTTACTCGACGACAAACAGGCGGGAATGAGGCGCTCCCTCCTCAATGGTGGCAGGTTAAGCTGCTAGATGGCAGAATAGCATATCAAGATGACACAGTCGTAATGGCTTCATGGAACCGACCTTTACCAGGAGTGCGAATGGGTGAGCGAAGAATGTCCCACTAGCAACGAGGAACTAATGATGAAACATAGATACTCCCGGACAACTCGTTCCCGGATGCGAATGGCACATCTCACCGCTCGGTCGGTCCTACTTCGTCAATCACAATACCAAGACCACATTGTGGAAAAAACCAGCGCCTGAGCGTCCACCAGACAGCTTGACGCCAGAGTGCATCATCGAGGGTCATTCCGAAGTCATCTGGAGCCTTGTCTGTTTGGGTACTTCCAATCTACTGAGCGCGTCACGCGATGGTTCAATTCGTCAGTGGACAATAGATGGAGAGCCTGTGAGGAGACCTTGGGTTGGTGATGGAGGAGCAATAGGCTCGATGGTAATGTCTTCAGATGAATCAATGGTTGTGAGCGGAGGCTCAGATGGCAGGCTACGGCTGTGGAACATCAGGAAGGGCAGCTTAGTCGGTGACCCATGGGAGGGGCATGATGATGTAGTGTGGTGCATCAATTGGTCTCCCAATGGCCAGGAAATAGCAAGTGGATCGCGAGACGGCACCATACGACGCTGGAACCCGGATACTGGCCGACAAATAGCACCGCCGATAGAGACCAGCCATGGGATGGTTTATGCTGTTAGATACTCACCACAAGGGGATAAGATCATGAGTGGTCAGGAGGATAAGGTGATCTGCGTGTGGTCAAAGGACGGCAAGCTACTCATAGAGATCGAGGGCCATGACGATAGGGTTTCGTCTTTGTGTTGGTCCAAGGACGGCGCACACATTTTCTCCGCGTCAGTCGATCACACCATCCGAAAATGGCGGTCGATTGATGGGAAAGAGCTCGTTGTTTTCCAGGGTCACACCAATGCCGTCGCTTCCCTCTGTTTTTCCCCTGATGAAAGACATCTTGTTAGCGCATCAGCTGACTGCTCAGTTCGCCTATGGGACCTCAAGACCAATCAGCCGATTGGCGACCCCCTCTTGCATGACGACGAACTCTGTGTTGTTGTTATTTCCCCTGATGGAAAGTATATCCTCAGTGCTGGACTGGATGGAAAGATATATGTATGGAGCCTAGAAGCAGCGCTCAAACATATGGCAGTCAATAATCACGTGCGTGTGTTTATTCGTTGTCTGTGTCTTTTCTAAGTGGGGTTTGGTTGTCGTTCAGAGTGCGGATGAGAGCAGTGCAAAGGTCAAGGCAAGTCGTCTGCGCTTCCCTTTCGCGTTGTATCTCACTTCTTTGCCAGGGACGTCCAGCTCGATCGATAGATGCTGTGCGCCAATCAGTTATCAGCACTCTACTCATTCGCTTATTCATCTCGTCAGATCTCTAAGCAGCGGCCCCAGGCCATCAACAAAGGCTTGGCGAGATATGTCAGTGCAGTTTTTCGTTTTGAGGCTCTCGCAAGTCTAACATGTGTCACAGGGCAATGACTTCTGGGACGCTGATACCAACCCCACGCCTTCTCCTGCGAGCCCATCGTCTTCTCTTCATTGGCGTAACTTGCTCGATTTACTGCCTTTCAGTACTCGACATGCAAATGCGCCACAATCAATACCGCTCGAGCCCCGACGTTGGAATTTCAACTTATTTCCAAGAGGAAGCTCTATACGCACCGTTGAAGTAGCTGCTGGTCGCAAGAAAAGTGTGCGTAGCTTCCGTCGCTCCTTGTTGATATCATCGAAATTAATATATTTGCAGAGAATTTATGTTTCCCCTCCCAGCGCAGCAGAATTGGCTCGTGCAGAAGCGGTGGCAGCAGCAGCAGCTGCTCAACGTGCGAATGGCAATGAGGCTGGAAGTTCGACGCAAGTAGGTCAACCTCAGGCTGTGTCGGGGACACAGGTATCTCAAGGACGCCCGGCGGAAACGCAACCAGGTCCATCTCTGGTTGTGCCAGTGACACAAGTGTCTGAAGGGCAACCAATAGGAACGCAAGGCGCAGGTGGTGGGACGGATGTTTCTTGTGAAGTTAGGTGTTGTGGATTGTTTTTTAGTTGTGGTGGTCCTTCCTCGCATCAGTCATGAGGCCATCTACAAACTGGCCGCTTCGATGTTTTTCTCTTGATTTTGAGGGCTTTGCAAATTGTTTCGCACCTGGCCGTACCCGTTGGATTTTACTTGTCCGTGTAAATGAAGGCCATATAAGTATACACCTTCTCATGTTTACAATATCATCACTGTTTCCAATTATGTAAGTGTGCGCCTGAGAGTACACCTCATACTCCGGAATGAATGACTTTGAAGTTCGAGTGTCCTCAGAAGAGAGGTAGTTCTATCAGCAGACTTTATTAACACAGTATAGTATAGTTTCTCTGAAACGAAAGAACTCATAATCAAACACTGAATTGCCAGGGACCGTTTGCTTCACCGAAGCTGTTAACTTTAAATTTGTCTCAGACTCCCACGCTGCCTACTAATCGATGCACCGCAAAGTTACTTTTGCACCAACCTGAGAAAATTCTTCATGCTGACTCCGAGTCGTTCCCTGCTCTACGGACTACGTTCACGAGAATATTTTAGGCAACTGGACCGGTGACGAGATAATCGGCAAACTCGTGTTGGGGAACCAGGCTGGTGTGAGTCAAGCTTGCATCAATTCACCATCTGCTCTATCATCGCACCACTCGATTACGCTTCTCTTCACGTCTTCTAAGTTCTTCACATCTTATCGCTCCATCGGCCTTCACATGATCCCATATCGAACTGAAATACCCCTTGTAGGTCCTTATGGAAGCTTCGACCATTAACACGTACAGCGACCTCCTGCACACAGCCATCACCTCGAGGACTGCCCCGCTCCTTCTATTACAACTTCGTACCTTGCCTTGGCGATCTGGATCAGGAAATCAAATTTAGTCTGAGGTATGTAGAATCCGGCATTTTCCTACTATCTGCTAATCCTAATCGAAATGACTCGACCATATTCTCCTCTTCGTTTCCGGTATTGATACACTTACAACGGGCCAAAGTTACGTGGTTGCGACTTTGTGGGTCTCATTGTTGAGGAGTTGCCAACAGAATCGCAACCGCGTCATCTTTTGGCCCCTCGATAAATCACCAGCGAGCATAATGATCAACCTCGTCGCTGGGTCCGACTCTCATAATGCGGTGAGCCCAAATTGTGCTTTCACCAAGTCATTTAGTTAAGTCATACATATGATAGAGTCCACTCCACACCCTGCGTTGGCAATATCAATCCTCGAGGGCATGTTAATTGCATCGCTCGAACCAGACTTGATAGACTCGGAGGTGCGCAACTGCCACTTGGTCTAGAATCAAACTTAAAAAAGCGAGTGACTCAGGCGTTGGTGTCATCTAGCACTAATTCATACAGACACGCATGGAATTAGCTTGACGCTCGCTGACGAATTTTGTGTAACGCACAGCAATGTATAAAACTTCCCCGACGTGCGGGCGAAAAAAATGCGCCTACAAGTATAGTATGCACAGCTGACTATCTAGCAGGTCTCTTTGTTACTTCCACCATCTCTCCTCACCCTCGGTCATTCATTTTCCGTACTATCAAGCTTTCTCAACACGTCTGTACAGATAGCGGTGATTAAAAACTTTCTTCGTCAGCGTCATGGACGAGTCAAGTCCATCAGCACAACGGAAAGATAGAGAACAAGGAGCGATGTCGAAATCGCTGATGGTGACTGCACCCTGTCAGACGAAAGAGAAGGATCCGCCACCCTATGGTGCACAATATCGCCAGGATGCACTTTGGGAAGGTAAGTATCTGCAGTTTTCATACCGACGTACTCAACGAGAAGCAGGCGGGAATGAAGCTCTACCTCCTCAATGGTGGCAGTTCAAGCTTCTGGATGATACAATGGGATATCAAGATGAGACGTTCGTAATGGTTTCACAGAAACGACCTTTACCAGGGGTACGACTAGGTGAGCGAAGGATGTGTTACTAGCAACAAGAAACTCATGATGAAACATAGATTATCCAGGACAACTAGTTCCCGGATGTCAATGGCACATCTCACCCCTTGGTCAGTCCTACTTTGTCAATCACAATACCAAGACCACGTCGTGGAAGAAACCACTGCCTGAGCGTCCATCAGGGAGCTTGACGCCGGAGTGTATCATCGAGGGTCATTCCCAAATCATTAAGAACCTTGCCTACTTGGGCACCAGTTGCAATATACTGAGCGCGTCACACGATGGTTCGATGCGTCAGTGGACAAGAGACGGAGAGCCTGTGGGGAGGCCTTGGAATACTGATGGACGCGTGTGCGCAATGGCAATATCTCCAGATGAATCCATGGTCGTGAGCGGAGGCATAGATGGCAGGCTACGGCTGTGGAACATCAGGGAGGGCAGCATGGTCGGTGAACCGTGGGAGGGGCAGGGCGGTCCGGCGGTGTGCATTGATTGGTCTTCCAATGCCCAGGAGATAGCAAGCGGATCGGAGGACGGCACCATACGACGCTGGAGCCCAAATACTGGCCAACAAATAGCACCACCGATAGATACCGGCCATGGGATGGTTTGCGCTGTCCGATACTCACCACAAGGGGGGAAATTCACGAGCGGTGGAGAGGACAAGGTGATCCGCGTGTGGTCAAAGGATGGGGAACTTCTCCTGCAGGTCGAGGGCCATGATGGTGGGGTGATGTCGTTGCGTTGGTCCAAGGATGGCGCACACATTTTCTCCGTGTCGGCCGATCACACCATCCGGAAATGGCGGTCAATTGATGGGAAAGAGCTCGTTGTTTTTCAGGGTCACACCAATATTATTATCTCCTTCTGTCTTTCCCTTGATGAAGACCATCTCGTTAGCGCAGCAGCTGACTACTCAGTTCGCATCTGGGACCTCAAGACCAACCAGCCAGTCGGAGACCCGCTCTTGCACGACGACGAAGTCTGGGTTGTTGTCATTTCCCCTGATGGAAAGTATATTGCCAGTGCTGGATCGGACGGAAAGATATGTCTATGGAGCCTGAATGCAGCGCTCAAACATGTAGTCGATGATCACGTGTGTGTGTTTCTTTGTTGTCAGCGTCTTTTCTAAGTGAGGTTTGGTTGTGATTCAGCTTGTGACTGAAGCAACACCTGATGCAAAGTTCAAGGCAAGTTGTCTGTTTTTCTCTTTCTTCTGGTATCTTACTTCTTTACCAGGGACGTGTAGTTCGATCGACAGATGCCGTGCGTCAATCAGCACCCTCCTCGTTTGCTCATTCGTCTCATCAGATCTTGCAGACTGGCCAGGTCTTCAAGAAGCAATCCCAGGCCGTCAACAGAGGCTTGACGCTATATGTCAGTGCAGTTTTTCGTTCTGGACCACTCGCAAGTCTGACAGGTGGCACAGGGCAAGGACTTCTGGGACGCTGACACCAACCCCACGCCTCCTTCTGCGAGCCCACCGTCTTCCCTCCATTGGCGTAACTTGCTCGGTTTACTGCCTTTCAGTACTGGACCTGCAAACGCGCCACAATCAATACCGCTCGAGCCCCGGCGTAGGAATTTCAACTTATTTCCAGGAGGAAGCTCTGTACGTACCGTTGAAGTAGCTGCCGGTCGCAAGAAAAATGTGGGTAGCTTCCATCGCTACTTGTTGATATCATGGAAATTAATATATTTGCAGAGAATTTATGTTTCCCCTCCCAGCGCAGCAGAATTGGCCCGCGCAGAAGCGGCAGCAGCAGCTGCTGCTGCTGCTCAATGTATGAATGACAATGAGGTTGTGAGTTCGACACAAGTAGGTCAATCTCAGGCTGTGTCGGGGACACAAGTGTCTCAAGGACGCCCGGTGCAAACGCAACCAGGTCCATCTCTGGTTGTGCCAGGGACACAAGTGTCTCAAGGGCAGCCAGTAGGAACGCAAGGAACAGGTGGTGGGACGGGAGTTTCTTATGAAGTTAGGTGTTGTGGATTGTTTTTTAGTTGTGGTGATCCTTCCGTGCATCAGCCATGAGTTCATCTACAAACTGGCCGCTTCGACTTTTTTTCTCTTGATTTTGAGGGCTTTGCAAATTGTTTCGCACCTGGCGGTACCCGTTGGATTTTACTTGTCCGTGTAGATGAAAGCCATACACCTTCTCATGTTTACAATATTATCACTGTTTCCAACTGAGTATGCGCCTGGCAGTACACCTCATACTCCAGACTCTGAACCCACAAATGACTTTGAAGTTCGAGTGTCCTCAGAAGAGAGGTAGTTTTATCAGCAGACTTTCTTAACACACTTCAGTATAGCTTCCCTGAAACGAAAGAACTTATAATTAATTTACAGCTGTTTTCAAAAATATGCGGAATCGCAAAAGTTGAAACTCGCGCGTCGGAAATGCCCGGCCAGGACCCCGTAAGCACTTGAGTGACAAATCCAGCACCAATTCAGAGTGCTTCGCTGAAAGACAATGTCGTCGCCATCACCCTCTGTTGAGATACCTCAATTTAGGGCTACATTCATTGTCCATCTTGATACATACACAAAGACTACTATTGAAACTAATGGCAAAGCAAAGTCCAAGGAAGTCAAGTCTACAAAAGTCAAGGAACTTGTGTTTCAAATCTCTGAGCCCAACTATCATCCTCGCAAAACATGACAAGTCACAATACAGGGTTACTGAGAGGAAAAAGTATGGTTTCAAGTACCTTGTTGGCAATTCTCGTGGGCAAGTGATATTTGTGTCATCCATGGGGCTTGATCTTATCTCAGTGGTTTTTTATAGCCGCATCGAAGCCATGGATGTTGACAACAAAAAAGATTATGCGGAGATGGCAAAGAAGCTCATCTCTGAAGAGCCTCAAAAGGTGAAAGTCTTTGTTGACATGAAAAATGTCAAGAAACTCCCTGTCTCTACTGCTCGAAATGAGGTATGTGGTGACGAGAATTTGTTGTGGGACCGGCTGTTAACTTTAAATTTGTCTCAGACTCCCACGCTGCCTACACCGCAAAGTTACTTTTGCACCAACCTGAGAAAATTCTTCATGCTGAGTTCACGGACTACGTTTACGAGAATAATAAGGCAACTGGACAGGTGACGAGAAAATCGGCAAACTCGTGTTGGGGAACCAGGCTGGTGTGAGTCAAGCTTGCATCAATTCACCATCTGCTCTATCATCGCACCACTTCTCTTCACGTCTTATCGCTCCATCGACCTTCACATGATCCCATATCGAACCGAAATTTCCCTTGTGGGTCCTCATGGAAGTTTCGACCATTAACATGAACACGTACAGCGACCCGCTGCACACAGCCATCACCTCGAGGACTGCCTCACTCCTTCTATTACAACCTTGCCTTGGCATGAATAAGGGGAATCAAATTTAGTCTGAGGTATGTAGAATCCGGCATTTTCCTGCTGTCCGCTGATCCTAATCGAAAGGACTCAACCATATTCTCCTCTTCGTTTCCGGTATTGATACACTTACAACGGACCAAAGTTACGTGGTTGCGACTTTGTGGGTCTCATCGTTGAGGAGTTGCCAACCGAATCGCAACCTCGTCATCTTTTGGCCCTCGATAAATCACTAGCGAGCATAATGATCAACCTCGTCGCTGGGTCTGACTCTCATAACGCGGCGAGCCCAAATTGTGCTTCCTCCAAGTCATTTAGTTAAGTCATACATATGATAGAGTCCACTCCACACCCTACGTTAGCAATATCAATCCTTGGGGGTATGTCAATTGCATCGCTCGGACCAGTCGAATATGTTCTCACTGGGGTTTAGTTGATAAAAGGATCACAGCGGGTCACACTGTCGGTTCGTTATCGCCCGTTCAGTGTGTAAACTACAGCATGTGACGATGACCACTTAGCAGGTGACTTGATTGCCTTCACTATCTCTAACGTTTCTCCTTGCTAGGCTCGGAGGTGCGCAGCTGCCACTTGGTCTAGAATGAAACTTAAATAAGCGAGTGACTCAGGCGTTGGCGTCATCTAGCACTAATTCATACAGACACGCATGGAATTAGCTTGACACTCGCTGACGAAATTTGTGTAATGCACAGCAATGTATAAAACTTCCCCGACGTGCGGGCGAAAAAAATGCGCCTACAATTATAGTATGCACAGTTAACTATCTAGCAGGTCTCTTCATTACTTCCACATCCTCGACAATTCATTTTCCGTACTACCAAGCTCTCTCAACGCGTCTGCACAGACAGCAGTAATTAAAAACTTTCTTCGTCAGCGTCATGGACGCGTCAAACGCATCAACGAAACAGAGAGGTGGGGAACGAGAGTTGTTGAACTCACCGCTGGTTAGTGCACCTCCGAGTCGTCGGACGAAGGAGAAGGATCCACCACCCTATGGTGCACAGCATCGCCAGACTGCACTTTGGGAAGGTGAGTAGCTGCGTTGTGATACTCACTGACTTATTCAACGAGCAGCAGGCGGTAATGAAGCGCTTCCTCCTCAATGGCAGCAGTATAAGTTACTGGATGACAAAATAACATATCAAGATATAACACTCGCCACGACTTCAGGGAACCGACCTCTACCAGGAGTGCGAATGGGTGAGCGAAGAATGTGTCATTACCAACGAGGAACTCATGGTGAAACATAGATCATCATGGACAACTCATTCCCGGATGCGAATGGCACATCTCACCGCTCGGTCGTTCCTACTTCGTCAATCACAATACCAAGACCACGTCATGGAAGAAACCAGTGCCTGAGCATCCACCAGAGAGCTTGACGCCAGAGTGCATCATCGAGGGTCATTCCGAAGTCATTTGGGGTCTTGTCCGTTTGGGTACCAGTTCCAATATACTGAGCGCGTCAGGTGATGGTTCAATTCGTCAGTGGACAAGAGACGGAGACCCATTGGAGAGGCCTTGGACTAGTGACGGAGGGGCGGTACGCTCAATAGCAATATCTCCAGATGAGTCAATGCTCGTGAGCGGAAGCACAGATGGCAAGCTACGGCTGTGGAACATCAGGAAGGGCAGCGTGGTCGGCGACCCGTGGGAGGGGCATGAGGGTTCAGTGTGGTGCATCGAATGGTCTCCCAATGCCCGGGAGATAGCAAGTGGATCACCAGATGGCACCATACGACGTTGGGACCCAGATACTGGTCGACCAATAGCACCACCGATAGAGACCGGTCATGGGTGGGTTTGCGCTGTCAGATACTCTCCCCAAGGGGATAAATTCACGAGCGGCGGAAACGACAAGGTGATCCGTATGTGGTCAAAGGACGGCGAGCTGCTCATGGAGATCGAGGGCCATGACAGTGTGGTGTCATCGTTGTGTTGGTCCAAGGACGGCGCACACATTTTTTCAGCGTCCGTCGATCGCACCATCCGAAAATGGCGGTCGATTGATGGGAAAGAGCTCGTTGTTTTTCAGGGTCATACCGATCCCGTCATCTCCCTTTGTCTTTCTCCTGATGAAAGCCATCTTATTAGTGCATCAGTTGACCATTCAGTTCGCATCTGGGACCCCAAGACCAATGAGCCAGTTGGAGACCCGCTCTTGCACGACGACGAAGTTTGGGCTGTCGTCATTTCTGCTGATGGAAAATATATCATTAGTGGTGGATCAGACGCAAAGATATATGTATGGAACCTGGAGGCAGCGCTCAAACATGCAGGCGATGATCATGTGTGTGTTTATTCTTTGTCAGTATCTTTTCTAAGTGGGGTTTGGTTGTAATTCAGCTTGCGATTGAAGCAAAACCCGATGCGAAGCTCAAGGCAAATCGTCTGCGTTTCTCCTTCTTATGGTATCTTACTTGTTTACCAGGGACGTCCAGTTCGATCGATAGATACTGTGCGCCAATCAGTTGTCAACACCCTCCTCGTTTGCTTATTTGTCTCATCAGATCTTGCACACTGGTCAGGTCTCCAAGAAGCAGCCCATCAACAGAGGCTTGACGAAATATGTCAGTATAATATTTCTTTTTCTGGCTCTCCTAAATTTAACACTGGTACAGGGCAACGGCTTCTGGGACGCTGATACCAACATCGAACCCCATCCCGCAGCTCCTCCTGTGAGCCCTTCGTCTTCCCTTCGTTGGCGCATTTTGCTCGGTTCGCTGCGTTTCAGCACTCAACCTCCAGACGCGCTACAATCAATCCCGCTGCAGCCCCGGCGTTGGAATTTCAACTCATTTTCAGAAGGAAGCTCGATACGCACCGTTGAAGTAGCTGCTGGTCGCAAGAAAAATGTGAGTGGCTTCCATCACTCCTTTTTGATGTCATGGAAATTAATACATTTGCAGAGAATTTATGTTTCCCCTCCCAGCGCAGCAGAATTGGCCCGCGCAGAAGCGGTAGCAGCAGCAGCTGTGCAACATACGAATAGCAACAAGGCTGGCAGTTTGACACAAGCAGGTCAACCTCAGGCTGTGTCGGGGACACAAGTGTCTCAAGGACGCCCGACGGAAACGGAAGGTGCAGGTGGTGGGACGGAAGATGTTTTTTATGAAGGAGTGAGCTGCTGCGGATTTTTCTTTGGTCGTCGTCGTCCCACCTCGCATCAGTCATGAGGTTATCTACTAAACTCTCTGTTGCTTGATAATCCTATTCTGTAGTAATTTGGTATTTTTGTTAATATGCGACGAAGCTGTCCTGTCTTCGATCCGGATTCAAAACTGACTAGAACCAGAGTCCTGTACCCAAGCTAGATACGGGTACCCACTTGCGAGCCTTCCGTTTGATAGTTCGCTTTGAACTGCATTTTTGCTAGCGTGGCAGCACGATGGTGAATTTGAGAAGATCACGTCGGATCATGATAAGGTTGAAGACATGATGGACATCAGGTACTGTGGCTGTAGCTGTATGGCCAGAGTCTTCTAAAGATCTACCAGTGATTTTCGTTCGTACCTCGACGATCGGACTTGTATATTATCACATACTGACTTAAGAACATAACATTTAGGGTAACTGAGAAGCTAATCGCAGAAATCAACATGAAATGTAAGTTTTCTGGTCTGCACTCAGCAATCCCATCTCCCTCGCCATTATCTGTAACGCAATGAACTGGGAGTAGAACCGTGCAGCAAAGAGATCGCCCTCTGCAAACCAGAGTCCATTATCTGGAGCAGAATGTCAGTATCATTGAATCGCACAATCAAATCAACAGAATACTGACGTCCAGTCGGCCTCCAAATACCCGCGAACTCATAATCACTATCTAATCCTCCGACGTCATGGACGGTATCAGCGACCTGAGGCCCAAAAAGGTTCTCAGCAACTTGTTTTATTGTAGTTTTTTACCTGTAAATGATGCGTTAGAAGTGCGTGATCAGACGGATAGATGTTTAAAAGACTTACCCAGTTGCGAAGATGACAAGGTCGGCCACTACTTGCGAACCATCATCGAATACCAACCCGGAAGGGGAGAAGTGGGAAACCTCATGTCCCGACTTGACGGTAATCTGGTTGCTAGTAAGCAACATGCGTGGGGGAACTCAGCAAAATTGATAATACCTTGCCAGACGTGATGAGCTGTGCACAACCCCGGTCGATGTAAAAGCCACCTGGAATGTCGGTGAGAAAAATAGAACGATACAGAACAAAAAAACTTACCTCGTCGAATTGAGAGACGGTGAAAGAAGTTATCCTCAGGGCCGGGAAGGAGATATCCATTCCGGGACAAGTTCTCCCTAAGGTCCCTAAGGAAAAAGGGTGAGACGAAGAAATTACTTTCGAATGTTGCCAACGAACTGATCGATATGGGCATGCATCTCCATAGCGTTGTACTTGGAATCTTGCAGAGCTGACAAGGGGAGAGCGACATATAAGCGGTCGGCGATCTCTGTCGGAGGAATATCCTGCCCGACATATCCTACGAGCAAAATCAATATAGATATCTCCGCAGCAGTACACTGAGATTACCGGTAAGCAAGCTGTTGATCGTCTGGCGACTGACAACGGCGGTCGGGGAACGCTGGACAAGCACTGTCTGAGACCCATGATTTGCCACGTCCTGAGCAATATCGTGCGCAGAGCATGCTGCGCCAACGACAACGACTTTCTGCGCACCGACGCAGGAGGAGGACTTGTATTCGCTTGAATGGATGACAGAACCGAGAAAGGAGGTCTGGATGCAGAGGGTCAACGTCGATGGAAAATTAAGTCCTGTTTACGTACTTTTCCCGGAATCGGAGGCGTAAACGGGAGTGCACCTCCCCTCGTACCAACGCCTATTGCGCCAATAAGGTGCCGAGCCTTCACAGTAATAGAGGCTTGCCCTGAAAGAGATACAGATAATGTCCAGGTACTTGACGAAGCATCATATGAAGTAGCAGAAATGTGTGCTGAGGTCAACACGTGAAGACCCAGAGTTCTTTGGTAATTTTCAAGATAATCAGCAACATCTCCGCAAGGAATATATGTTCCGGATCCCTCTGGGAAATCGACGAAGGGAAGATGGTCTGCTGGCACATTAGCATAGGATGAGGTTGGCAGTTCTTCAGCTGCACGTACTGAACGCCTTCGGAGTATTCGTCTCCAGTGAATCGTATCGAGAACGCCAACTATTGCCGATTCTGCCAGACCTCTCCAAGACAAGTGTAGAGATCCCGAGATTCTCCAAACGGGCGGCCACGGACAAGCCGCACTGACCTGCACCCACGACGACCGCTGTGTACTCCATTGTAGTGTTCCACTCGGCAGGACGACAGAGAGGCGTGTGTGCATCAAAGCGATCGACCACGCCGGACAACCGATCCATCATGGTCACGAAGGACCAAGCCTTCCATGAGGAGTCCTCGGTTTGAGTCAAAGTGAATACGGCAGAGCATTGGGCTATGACTGTATCGAATTGAATGATTCCCTGGATGAACGTCTTTGTAGGACTAATGCGCCGATGACGAACACCTGGCAAGAGTCGGAACTGACTTGGCCGTGCAAGGGCAACGGGAACTGAGAAAAAATGCTGCATTTTTGGAAGTGAATGCAAGGTGCGAAAATCAGGGGTGAATGCCAAGATATCCCGCCAGTAGCTGTCGTTCGTAAACGAGCGCTTGAGAGTAAAACTGGGACCGGATATGTCAGAAATAAAAGCAGCAAGCCACGCGGAAGAGATGGCCTCTGATATATCCAACAATAAGTGGACTTGAACTGATTTTGAAAGGCAGGCTTACCTGCAGACAACGGAACAGAGAATGTTTCTGAGCCAGACATATTTCTTGAATGGTCAATTAATTGAGCTTGAGTTATGCAGTTAGAATCTCAGAAAGAAGGCTTTTATACGTCTCGGTCCACACAGGCTGTACCTCCTTCCTTGTTTTTCTTTGCGATTTAGCCACGGTCTCTTTCGTGCCCCGGTACCTGCGGCTGGGGACCTCAAGTATACGGATGCATGCATCCTTCCGATCCACAAGGCGGTAGGACATGACGGCCCTTGACTTGCTAGACAGCCGGCTTCTCCATAAACCGATTTCCTGAGCGTTTGAGTTGCGCGCTAAGGAGATACGTACCAATAGCTGTTGTTGGCTGTCCTTTATACCTTCCTTTTGTGTTCTTTTCATAACGTCACAGTTGGACAGGGATCAGTACCGAGTACCGAGTACTAGGACTTAATCTGCCTGCAAGGGTAGACGACATTGGGATTGATGCAGTGAACCTATACTTGTGAGGAGTTGAGTCATGGTTACGGTCGCAAGTAAGCATACACAAACAGGCGTGGGCCATGGCGCATTTCGCAACGCGCGACTGCAATATCTGTTTGCTATCCCAGTACTTACCCTGCCGGCAAGGGTCGAGTTTTCGGTGAATCAACTGTCAAAGTTCAGTCAAATAAGGTGCAAGACCCTGAACATGTCGGTGCTTTAAGCTTCAACCTGTGTATAAACTTGACCATGCCGACCACTGGTTCACTAATGTGTTGTGTACATTGCAAGTTGCGGTGTCGTTCAGAACGTTCAAGGCGCATCGCCTGCTCAGCTAGTTCTAGAACAACATGCCAACAGCCAAAGCGCTGCCAGTGAAATGAATGCCTACACATCGGCGGTTTCCTGTTTGCTTCCACAAGCTAGATTTGCATTAAAATACTTGACGCAAAATAGTTACCGGCGAGAATGATCGAGAATCTGAATTCAACTTACATAGTTACCTCGGTACCTGAGGGCTGAGCTTACACATGAGCATAGATGCAGCCAAATAGATATGCACGAGCCCATCGTATCTTAGATTTGAAAAGCCTGTATATGTAAAGTGGCGTCAAACATCACATAAAGTTACAAATGTCCAGTTCAAGCCTGGTTGGGGCAAATGCTTGTTGAATCTGAATACAGACCGAACCGGACACGTTTTGAGGAGTACATTGGCGAAGTTTGTAATACCACCGATGATGAGGATCTTGCCATCAGAGCGAGGTGGGCGCGTGAGCAAGTCGACTATATGTAGATTAGCAAGATGTGATTGACGTGGAAAGATACGCACGGATTGTCTTGGCATATTCGAAAATTTGACCCTTGCTTGGGGCACCAGAGTATTTATTCACCGTAGTTTGCGAGTTCATGGGCGAAGCCTGCTGCTGCGATAGCATCACTGCAGACGACGGATGTACCACCACCTGCGACCATTGTCCAAATACGACCGCTGGGGTTGAGGACGGTGAGCTTGGGAGAAGCACCGGTTGAAGCATCGAGTTTTTGAGCGTATGCTATGTCAAATGAGTACGACGACATAATGACAATCGACGGAGTACGTACTTTGTGAAATATCTACTAAATGGAGCGGGCCAAACAGCAGGTGGACCACGATCAGCGTTTACCTTGGAGCTAGTGGTAGGTCTAGCCTAAGCGTTCTCGTAGATTGTCAAGTCTCTTGCGACAGCCCACTTTTGACCGCGGATGCCCTCGGCTGTCTGGTCGAGCTTCGCAGCCATGTCAAGGTAGTGAACATGGCCGTCATCAGGATAATCGAGGACGACCGAGGGGTTGGTAGGGCAAAGTGGAGATCTAGGTAAACAGAGTAGAGAGGTCGATGTGACTCAAGGGTTGAGCTTGTTGCGCCCGACCCCACGATCCAAAATTTACACAGCCACACTCGAACTATTCAAAATTTCAAATCAGAATTTGCCAGATCTGCAAGTTCAACGTCGAGACTATATATATAGTACCGTGACTCGACTCTATCATTTATATGGAACGACCTAAGCTGCCTGCAGCATACTCAGAACAATGCTCGTTGCAATCCTGCAATTTCATCGCTGACGCTTTTGGGTTTACTTGGATCCGCATTCACAGCATCGATCCATTCTCGTGGAAGCTACACGGCAATATCTGATCAGCGAGTCAGGAATGTACAATCTCCTTCAAGGAATTCATGGATTGTTCATCGCGAGCATTATATGTGTAGAAAGTTAACGTGCGTAAGATTCGAAATGCAACCGGTTATTTTACAATTGACCCGGCGTGCTCTCAGGGCCATCTTCAGGAGTTCAAACCTTCATATCTAACGTTCGTTGGCGTCATGTACAGCAATTCATTATGTTCATAGAACTACTACAACGTTCAAAACACCGCCATCGACATGCGATTTAAAGTGGCATGTACAGCTAACTATCCGTATTATTAAGTTCTGTCAACGTGTCTGGCCACCGATATTTCAAAACTTTTTAATCATCGTCACGGCCAAGTTAAGCATATCAGCACAATGGAGAGATGGAGAACAAAGACTTACAGGTGGCTAGTGCAACTCGTCGGATGAAGGACAAGGATTTGTGACCCCGGGCCTTATAGTGCACAGCATCGCCAAAATGCACTTTGGGAAGGTGAGTAACCGCGTTGTGATACCTACTGACTTCAACTCAAGGAGAGGGAGCCAGGAATGAAGCGCTCCCTCCTCAATGGCAGCAGGTTGGGTTGCTAGAATGACAGACTGGGATATCAAGATTCAAGATGACACGTCGTAATAGCTTCATGGAACCGACCTTTACCAGGAGTGCGACTAAGTGAGCGAAGAATGTCCCACTAGCAACGAGGAACTAATGGTGACACATTGACAACTCGTTCCCAGATGCGAATGGCACATCTCACCACTCGGTCGGTCCTACTTCGCCAACCACAATACCAAGACCACATCGTGGAAAAAACCAATGCCTGAGCGTCCACCAGAGAGCTTGACGCCAGAGTGCATGCTCGAGGGTCATTCCAAAGTCAGTTGGAGCCTTGTCCGCTTGGGTACCAGTTGCAATATACTGAGCGCGTCATGCGATGGTTCAATTTGTCAGTGGACAATAGATGGAGACGCGCACCATTAAAGTAGCTGCCGGTCGCAAGAAAAATGTGAGTGTCTCTTGTAGTGAAACGAAAGAACTTAAACACGGAATTACAGTCAGGGACCGGGGGCAAACCTACTTTCGGCCGAGTTTTGACCAAGTGCCTAGTAAGAACGCTGCACTTATGTAAATAAGATTTGTGATGTTCTGACGATGATTATAATCCACTTCAGTGTTATGGCATTCCAGTTTGTCTGTCGTGATGTCAGGTTAGAGGTAATACTGTACAGTACACTATTGGCTCAGATGCGCAAGCAATCACTTCTCCTCCTTTGTCAGGAACAACTCGTATTTCGAGAAAGCAGGCGTCGCATCAGTAAACCTTTGCCTGATCAATCTGGCCTTTGCTTCGCTTCTTGGTGAGATCGAACAAGCAAACGGACGAGGCCTAAAGACAAGACCCTAAAGAGTTTGTTTGGGCTGATCCTTAACAACATCGATGCAGCCATGACACACCTCCTCATACGCATCGATATCTACAGGGATCTGTGCCTTCGTAACTGGATCAATGGCAGCAGCGAAATCAAACGCCCAGACCAACGTGGCAATGGTGAACGCCTGCTTGACTGTTCAGCCCAGAAATCGGGTGTTAGAGCGTCACATACCAGGTTTGTGTTGACTAAATTCATCCCAGGGCAGAGTCTCTGCAGGACATCATGAGATACATATCGTGTCCCTCCAGCCCAAAAGACTTACTCTTCCGCTCCCAAAGGGTATACTTGCGCGCCAGTCTTTGCTATCCACACCAGGTTTTGTCCCGTGTTCGGAGAGGAGGAATCTCTCTGGTCGAAAGACCTCAGGTTCGTCGAAGACCTCTGATAATATTTGAGCGGGCCTCCATTACATGTGAATTACGACAAACTCACCCGGATCATGCAAAATGCCCCCTACTCGATGGTCAGCTTGACAGGTTGGAGAATGCGAATGTTACACATACAAGCATTTATGAAAACGGTTGTACCTTTAGGGATAACATAGCTTCGATACTGGCATAATACATTGGTCAACGTGGGCGAAAACTATGACCGGTAGATCGCGACTTACTTCTTGAGTCTCTAGCAACGCGTGAGGCATTCCAAGCGGTGCCATAGGTTTCAGTCTATGTACCTAACAGACTTTCAGCCTGATTTACCATTGCTAACCTAGACAAGAATTCACCTCTCTTAGGATGGCACGGACATACGGAAGCGATGCAAGGTCATCCATTGTGGGTGGCCGCCCGTCCGGTAGAACGGAGTCGATCTCATTTTGAGCCTTTCGCAGTGTCTCGGGGAAGGCAACAAAACACAGAATGAGGGAAGAAATGAAGGACCCCGATGAATGGGATGCTTCGAGCACGATCGCACCTAACCAGCTACAGCGCGAGATGAGAGTTCCTGAAGATGTGATTCAGAGTTCGCACTCACGCGGCAGCGTCCTTTGACATCCCGAGCTCTTCTTGGCGCTGAATGACTTCTTCCATAAAACAACCAGTACCTTCTCCTCTGGCGAGCCTTGTTTCTGCCTCTTCCAATAACCCAAAATATAATCGACGTTGCAGCGTCCTCGCCTCCCTGCATATTCTTTTCCACGGCGCCCACCGTTCCGGGACATATTTGAGAATAGGGAGGAGATCGACGGGAGGCCCCTCAGCAGATACCACCTGCACGGTGAGTCTCACACCTTCATAAAAAATTCTTTCTTCCTCCGTGTCAGGCCGTGGGCAGCGTTTCCCAAAAGCTATAGACAGCAGTATTGAAAATGTGTAACGATCGATGTGCTTTTCGAAGTCCTATGAGGAGATGAGAAAGCTTAATAGATTATCGAAAGAAGGGAACCTCACTTGAGGTGAACGGAGTAAATCAAATAGAAGTTGTGAACTCTCTGCTACCGCGACTGGTAGGTGTTTATTCACACTTTGTGGGGAAAGCAGGGTCTGTAACGCCTTTCGGCCCATATGCCAGATATCCGTCGCTGACGACTGATAAAAAAAATTGAAAGGATGCTGAGGGAGAAATAACGTACTCGAATCTGCTTCCGCGATAAAATACCCATCCGTTATGAGACTTCCAGTGTAAAATGACGGACGACCAGAGGTTTCATTGCTTCGCTTATCCATGAATTCTTTGAGAACTGTGGCATCCGATACCACAACAACTGTGCCGTGACCGATCTTCAACTAGGAACACTATCAGAGGCAACGGCAGAAATGTTTCTGTAGCAAACGTTTCTTACGGAAAAAATGCCACCATATTGTCGAGCCCATTCGGTAAATCTAGAATGAATGAGGTCTGTAGCGTTATGAATGCGAGTCAAATTTGACGCCTTACTTAATTTGGGCGAACTTGGGCGGGACCATGAGGGCATTTCCGAGTATGGGGACGGTCGGAGGACCAGGAGGTAGGTGCTGCTCGCGCCTTCCAATGCTTAGTAACTTGGTAATCATCCATATTATACCAGTGGTTAGGAGGAGAGAGAACAACGATATGGAATCCATTGTGTTACTGCTTCTACTGAGTGGCACTGCCAGTGAGGTGAAAGGGCAGGGTACAATGCTTGATGGTATCTGATGGGATGGAACAATGCCATCTAGCACGATGTGTCCAGGTGACTTGTCCCAACCTGCCGAATTGGATTATGATAATGTATATTTGTCCGTACCATTTTGAACATTGCTGACTTGCCATAAGGATCTAGAAAAATCTAAAGAGGTTTCGATACGCATCAGCCAAGCTGGCAGGAGCTAAATTGAAAAAAAAAAACATCCTGAAAACAGCCGTTATCTGCCAAGTACGGATTAGAAACATCTTTGAAATCGAACATGTTCTTATTGGCAATTCTACCCATAACCCCGCCAACTTTCTAAATTCTTGCGGAAACTCACTCAATCTGACGTCACGGTAGAATGGACTTTGGAAGGAGAACGAAGTCAGGACTCAGAGGCATAAATCAATGGGTCATGGACTGATAGCCGAGTTAGACCCATCCCTCCGAAGTCAGCCTATCTGAAGAGGCGGTCTGTTATTCGCGTTTTCGCGTGAGAGTTATAGTCGACTTCTGGATGCCACATCAATATCAAAACGAACAAACAGTTCACGAAGTCACCTGTATGGAGAAGGCCTGCGAACACTCCATTGGAATTGATTATGTTGAAGAAAGTTTCTGCCTCATAAATTTGTGTCCGCGGAAAGTGGGCAGTTGAAACGTATGCCATATCTCATTTTGGGTGACAGCGCACATGAGATCACCCTCGGGTATGGTGTGACCAGTGGTAAACCCAAAGTACCAGGTAATAATGATATGATAATACTATGGACCTTCTCTAACTGCATAGAGCAGGCCTGGGAGCCGGGTGAAAACTGCAGTAAATCTGGTTTCATTCGCATGCCAAAGGGATTTGATTAGACGTAGCGATGTCCATTAACAAAAGCGCACTCAACTATTGGTATTGCTGAAACGTTGTGGCCGCATCTGTTCATGAACATCACAAGTTGAAATTACATAACAATCTGAGTCTGAACTTCGTCATCGTTCCAGCACTGACTCCAAGACGAGCACGAGTCCTTGCGCAATGCGCACGAGCTACGAGAGATCGTATCGATCTCTCCAATGGCATACCTGAAGTGGTATCTCTCTCCATAGAAATCGAGGTCAGCTGCTCAGGTGGGAATGCCATCGTCCAGGTTTAGGCTCAATTGAATCGTGAAACGTTTGATTTTCATGTCAGATGGTCGATTACCCTGACCAACAGCATCTCCAAAGGTCTGTTGTACACGTGTAATTCGATACGCATCCATAATTGGCGACTTGAATTGAACAGACCCACAGAGTCTTGACAAAAATCGATGCTTTACCCCCTGCAGAAAGTCGGTATTATGATAACGGACAAAAGGTTTTCGTAGTTTCGCTAGAAATCTTTCATTTCCCAGTATAGACTTCACTTTGCGTTTTTCACTTTAGTTGTTAGATTTTCGAGGACATCCTGATCCTCGGATGTCCGACCGTCCGACCCCATCCGCGCCAGCAGCATAGTCGCTCCATCCCTCTGACAGCACACATGGGGATCATCACTCAGCATATACAGAAAAGTTAGAACTGGCGAGCCCTATGATGTTGTGATTCATTCTGAGAATACTCGGTGCTTCGGGGATCAATGGTTATCGCACTTCTTCTCTCTGATGCCAACAAGCCCCTACGCTATGCAGACCTTAGTCGAGTAGCCCTTCAGTGTCTTTATGCAACACACTCGATGTGGAAAGCCCTTTCTATCCTCCAATCCGCAATATCATGTAGGGAACTAGAAACACCCACATCGTTCACACCACCATCTCGGCTTCTATCTGCCTTTGATGCGCACGTCGGTGACTGTTCGTGCCAAACGCGAGCGCAGATGCTCTGGGAGCTTGTCCAATTCTACAACATACCAGAGAAGAAAAACGCCCTCGATCGCGCAATCACAATGCTGCAAGAACTTAGGATTCAGGCCGCATTGCTGCTTCAGGAGATCGAGCTCAGTCACGGGAAACCACGCATTCCCACCCTCGACGCACTCAGAACTCATTTGAGTGTATGGCAACGCATCGGCTTCACGCGTTTTTTAAATCATTTCTCTGGGCCCTCTGACTCTCCGCCTGAAATTGGCGGCGCCCCGCAGACTGGCGCTGCTGGAGATGTGCTAGTTAGTAAGTGAACCTTGACAGTTAGAGTAATGCACCATAATTTGCTCAATGCCTTGTTCCCAGGCCCGACGCTTCCACCGGATTCTTCACACAAACGCTACCAGATCACAGTTGAACCAGAATGGGACACCGACAACCTTTTCCTCGTCGCGCGTTTCTTGACGCTCTGTCTTCTTCTGTCTGAATGCAAGATAGCTAAGTTAAAATCCGGTTCCCCTACCCGCGTGATTGTTCGCGTCGATCTTCAATTAATGTATGCGAACATCGGACTGGAGCTTGAAGCTTTGAGTCTGTTGCCGGCACGGAGGAATGCGAAGCCTTGTGATGGCAAGGTGAAGTTGCACGCGCAATGCGATGCTATGCAGGTCTACGTATCCATCGTTACGACGGATTGGGTGAAGAAAACGGTTCTTAGACTCGGACTTCTTGACTTTCACCAGAGGTATGTGATATTGGTGTGGTTTCAGGGACTGGCATTCAAACACCGTGTGTTTAGTTTGTCCGAGGGATTGATAGTCGCAAATAGTCGCCACATTTCGTGCGTTGCGACGTATGCATCCACGTTGCTTGTACGCGCGTTGTGGTTGACATTGAACACACCTTTACTGGTCGCGATCCAGCGGTTCTGTTCGCATGGCGGTGAGTAACAATACGCGAATATAAACGAAATTTTGTTGATGATATCGTTACCTTGTTTCATATCAGAATTCCACAATATCTATTGCCGTATCACCAGAAATCCCGCATCCCCAGCCCCCTCTTTCTGCGAGATGGGAGAACCCAATTGGTTCGATGTTACACTTGTTTCCGATGAAGACATTATCGCATCACCGTGGGCCATGCTACCGCACGTCATCATGATATGCATGTCGGGGGAAGGCACGATTGACGACTTCCGCCGTCTTCTCCTCGATAACAATCAAGGGAACTGGCGTCCTAGTCAACCTCATAATGGGACGTGCCAAGAGATTGTTGACTACGTCAGCAAACTCAAGGAGCTCAACTTCGCTCGCTTTATGGCGCACTGCTCTGCGCACCATGATCAGTTTCCGTTCACATTACCGGATGATGAGGATGCGTTGGAGAGGGTATCTGACCTGATCCAGAAGGGGTTGGGCAAGAGAGCTAGTGACACCTTTCAGGGGGCCAGAGATGGGGCTGATGACTTTGGAACAGGGAGATCTATGAACATGTTCACGATCGAACACTTGGTCGTGGAATTTCCAGGCATGATATTGAAAGAACTACAGGGAAAGCCTACCGTTTATGGTTGTAGACTTGAATCTTGATAAGCTCGCACCAGTAAATTGTACTAGTAGTATCTTGACTTGAACATCCCAGCTTATCATCGCCAGTACTTGGACACATATGGGAGGTTGAAACACACCTGGCATCTATTTCATCAACGCTCATGTTATTGCCGCGCTACTACAGATGAAGAAACAACTTTAGAAATTTGTATGTTACTGTAATGTTCCCCTTGAATGTTCTCATTGGACATGCAAGTCACTGATAGCATAGCGGCCGGTCGCGAGCGCTTCCCACGCTCGTCGCCGTCGGGTTCTTATATAATCATTATATGTTATTGGGAACGATGACTATGCTGGCGCGGATGAGGTCGGGACGGTCGGATGACCATTCAACCTTTCGAATTACCTCGCTTGACAAGGTTTCCTACGACAATTAGTAGCCAACTTTCGACCAACCGGCAATTTCCGGCAATTCACGTGATGCCGGTCCCATGTAGAAAATAAATGTCATGCCGCGTCTGTCATTTGATACATTTGTACACAATACGCAGCCAACGGAGTATGCCGAAATTATTGCAGAGGAAATCAGAGAGTGGCACGTTTGTCCGACAAGACTCTCACTCGTCACAACTTAATCTGGAGGGCATCTGGGAATTCGAATTTCCGGGTCCGTCCAGCTGAGTCCAGCTGGATCTGTCCGGCTCACAAAACAAAGCAGTCCAGAACTTGTGAGTCTCCCCCCTGAGGGTGCTTTATGTTGTTTTCCGACATTCTACATGGCTTTATGACTTTATATTTCAATATAACGAAAACATTTTCTATATATGATCATATATTCAAGTTGGCATAGATGACAATATCTGCGGCTCACCAGGACTGTCCTCTGATGGTATGACACTAATACATTACATGAGCAGAAATATGGATGGGAAAGCCGGTCAGTGAGTCTAATGATTGCTAGTAGGTGAGCACAAAACTGTAGCGGAGGAAAGCTGGCCAGCTAGGTGCACGAGAAGGACAGGCAAAAGCCCAAACCATATCTACAAAGCTGTAATCATCAGGCAAGGCAAGGCAGGGATATTGTTAAATTGATGTGTTCGAGACAGTAACAAGTCGTAAAAATGAGCTCATTGTATGATGCGACATCAAGAACTGACAAGTTGTGCGCAGACGGATCCAGACAGACCCGCACGCAGCCAGACGGAGACTGCCGGAAATTCGGATTCCCAGACTTTCTGTTAATGTTTGGGTCAAGCAAGGTTTCTGCCGACGCAGGTGGCAATTCACGAGTGACAAGACGGCATACCGCATGACTCCTCATCAGCAAAAGACCTTGAAATTTCGCTTGTCAGAAAGAAGTTTGATGCTTATGGTGAGCTTACGGCGTTGGTGATTGAGCAAAGCGATTGGTGGAACAAACTTATCCATAGTAAAATGTAAATCAAATAATGTGGTAGCGTTAAGTGGGTAAAATGGGTTGGAAATAACGATATTATATTGAGATTACTATTTGGAACCCTAGACTAGGGCCATTTATAACCAGCAGTGACGACCGTTGTAAAACTTTGTAACAATTGTGCATGGATTTGAGATCATTGTCTGTGTTGTGACTACTACTACTACTACTAGTATGAGGTACTGATACTGCGTCTATGCAAACTCTGTGCTGAATGTATGATAGCTCTCCTTATCCGCGAAACTGTTAAGAAAAAACTGGTCATAGCTCTCCAAACAAGTGGCCGAAGAAATCTTTGCATCTACCTTGTTACCATATTCTGGTATCAATTCGACAGCATGTGTTACATCCGTCAATGATATCACGCCACCACACCTACAATGTTTACCATGTTGGTCTATCGTGTATGTGCGCTCTACTGTCCACATTGCAAGTTCTGGATGGTCACTGGGATTAGCGACAAAGTGAAAGAATTGGACGTAGAGGAGTGGACTGGAGAGGAACATTGGCAACACCAAGTCAGAAGTCCGTGGAATCTTTGGCTGAAAAATAAGTCGGACTTGTGCAACACGACTGGCTGAAAAACATCTTGAATTAGATCTGAAACACGACTGCAAGAATAAACTTACTACTTTGGCCACCATCATCCGTGACATTGATTAGGACAGTGTCACAGTTTCCAAGGGGGAATGCATCACTCGGTGGGTACGCTTGTATCACTCTGCTTGGCATGATGACTTGTGGCTGGAAAGCAGAGTGAAGCTGTAGTCGGAATTTGTTCCATGCACAAAAGTGTCTGTATTTGTGGTCCCAGCGGGTATGCTCGCCAGTGAGGAGGGATAGCTGATTGATAAACTGAGAGAGCACGCGACCGAAATTAACAAGTGAATATTTGGTTTCAATAGCGATGGGTGTCAGAGCCTTGTAATCTGGCGTCGAAGTCAGATGGAAAGCAGTGTGAGCATCTCCAGAAAGAATGCCCTTGAGAAAATGATTCTGAACTGGCCGAGGTCCATGAACAGAATGTGCTTCATCAGGGAGAACACGAGAAACCCAGGAAAGTGCTGGATTAACGGTTGTCACTTCCTCATCTTCCATACATATGGTATTGACAAGTGACGTGCCACGAGAATAGAATAATGCATACAAGTTGAATAACTCCATTGACTCCTGGCGGTTGAGGATCCGTATGCACTGCTCTGTAAAATCAGTGGATCGCCGGTTTGTGCGCCCAAAGAGATGCTTGCAGTGTGTGATGAGTAAGCGCTCTGTCATGTCAGCTGAAAACTGCATCAAAGTGCCCAGTCTCTCGACTCTCCAAAGCTTTGCAATAGCTCGAGTTTCGGGATAAAAAAATCTTCTTTAATGCCTTTCTTTCCCCTCCTTGCCTCAGCATCGACAATAGCATCCTTGAACACGTGAAAATCTGAAAGCGCTTGCGCCATTGACTGTAGGGAATCAGGAGAATGAACTGGATTCTGCGAAAGATAGATGAACTCCACAAGGGCGTGAATGGCACGAATGAATCTGGGTGGAGCAACACCTGCGATTGAAGCGACAATGGTGCATTGGATATCTCGGTGCTCCTGTCCTGTCATTTGGTTGACATGGGTGACACCTTTGGTGAAGTGACGTGTTCCCACCCGCTTATGCTGAACCATGAAGCGAGCATCGAGCTCAGGTTTCCCTACTGTCTCCTTGATCCAATTGAGCGGATGATCTGCAAAAAACTTGATGCAGGTATGTAAAACTTCACCAGTGAGAAAGACAGATGGGCATGCGAACATCCAATTGCGCCAATATGGCATGTGAACTCCCGACAGATGGACTGCTTTTGCTGCCTTCTGGAATTTATCGAGATCCCAAGGATCAGCCTCCTGGGAGATCTCATAGATGAGTCACAGCGTGTGTTGCCCAGTACGAGGAGGATGGAGGACTCCATCACCAAAATTTGCCTGTGTCGCCATAGTTATGGGAGATGCATTTTTACTGACGGTAGCGATCATGGTAGCCTCTGGGAGGTCACATATGTGAGCAATGAGAGGTGTAAAGACATAACAAATGTATCGGGAAGGATCAGGCATAAAACAACCATTTTTTGCTGCAATCTTGAGATTGGCGCAGACAAGATCGACACATTTATGCCACAGACGTGCTTGCAGAATGCTCTGATAATCAGGATGCACACGAAACTTGGTGATGGGCATGTAAGCAATACACCGCCAAGCTCGTAGTGTAGCCTTGGAGCGAACTTCTGAATCGAGGTTGCCAATCATAATGAAGAGTGGGTGCATCTCAAGCCCTCCGGTAGTGTGTGTCACAGGTGTTTTATCTGATCCCAGGATGATCGGTACTTGTGTAGCACCTACTGGGAGATGGTCCTAGGAACATGGCATCAATTTTTGAATAGTAGACTGACGGATAAAACTGACCTGAATTTTCCATGCCATATTGGTGCTCATATAATCCCCATATTCACGCTGACCCCAAACATTGACAACATGTGGCTGAAAAGTAATGTGATTGGTGAAAACGGGATCTCCAAAGAGCTGTTTGACAACTTCGAGAGCATCACGCCAGATGAGTTGCAAAGGATAGGTTGTCTTGTAGCCTGTAAACTCCATGGTCGAGACTTTCCATGGCACAAAAGAGGGGAGTGCGTCAATCCAGTCGAAAAGTTGATCTTTTGACGTGAAAGATGGTCTTGGGCGGGTGTGAAACTGTAAACATAGAGTTAGACCTGTCAAATAGGGCTCCAAGTCTCCTACCCATTTTAGCTTCAAAAACTTGTCAATCTGAGTTTGAGTCAGGTTTTCAACTAGAAACCTTGCCAATTCCCACTCCCCTTCATCATGAAAAGGGTAATACATATTTATTTTCCTGCGATAATCATATTGATCCTCTTGCAACCTGTCGAATAAGTTTTTGCCGACACCAAAGACATACCCAGATCGAGGATGATGATAACCAGTAGCGGAGGATGTCGATGAATGAGAACCTTGCAATCCAGGTGGAATTGGAAATTGATGTGGATGTGATTCGTGTGGCCAACAGGTAGATGGAGAATCAAGATGGAGAATGACTGCCTCGATGGAAAAGAACTCCTCACTGCAGTTGGGACACAGCCTGGTATATGTTAGTCTATGTAATAATAAAGTGATAAAAGATACTTGCTGTTACGGTACACTTATTCCCCTAACTTTTCCTTCGTTACCGGACAGTGGTCCCTTGTCACGTCTGTTACTGAACGTCCGATTACATTCCAGACTCTTACTCACATAATCGCCAAGCTTACCTTCCGTGCCTGTAACCGTCACCATGCTTAGCCCTTATCTCTTATCAAGCGGGCTGTCCGCCTTCTATCTTGATACGCCATTTACAAGCTCCGCTTGAACATTCGCTATATAGACACATAGTGTACCGATTGTATTCTGCACTTTAATCTACTGGGTTTTACCTGGAACCAAGTCCTTTAGCAAGGCCTCCAACCTTGCTATCTAAGAACCACTATTCTAAGGGAGTCGCTGATACTCGCCTTAGCCAGAAACCTTTGACCTCTCATATGAGAGAAGAACCACGTCTGTCTCACCAAATCTCAGTCCACTCGGACTCAGACAGCTCGACATATCTCAGTCGTAACAAAAGATTAAAGTCCCACCATAGACGCCACCATCTGCGATGTCCCTTGACATCACGACTTCGCTAACTCCTTTGATCGGAGCCTTGAGCCTAGGCACACTACCGCCTATACCACCGCTGAATAACATGACTACCACTACTAAAGAAGTAGAAATCAAGATCAGTTCTCCTCCCAAATTCGATGGAGATCGCGATGAATTGCACAGGTTCATGCTGAACTGTACTGTGTATCTTGATATCAATGATAAGATCTACGACAATGATAAGAAGAAAGTAATCTTCGCACTCTCGTTCATGACCAAGGGTAATGCAGCCGCTTGGAAAGAAGACTTCATGGAAGCTGCCCAGAACTCAAAAAGAAAGAATACAGCCGGAAATATCATTGCATACGGAACCTGGGACGACTTCAAGGTAGCCTTCAAAGAAGCCTTTGGAGCCATCGACCCAGCAGGAACAGCTATGGCCAAAGTCCGAGCCCTTGAAATGAAAGGAGATCTCCAGACCTACATCTCCAACTATCGTCTCCTTGCTCACAAAGCCGGGATAACCGAAAATGTCACCAAAGTAGAATTCTTCCGCGAAGGTCTTGATATAGGACTTCATAACAACCTCTATCGTACCAGAGAAAGTCTAGACGACTTTGAAACTGTCGTCGCCACCTGCATTAATCTGGACAATGCATTCCAGAGATTGAGAGCAATCCAGCGACGGGAGAACCCGACATCCCCCCAGAAGAAAAAGAAGTACAGAGATCGCCACTTCACTCCTCACAGAAGCGACGCCATGGAAGTCGACAGACTTTCTGAATCTGAGGTAAAGAGACACTTGAAGGAAGGACGGTGCTTCAATTGCCACCAGACAGGGCATTGAGCCAATGACACTGTGTTCCATCCCAGAGAAGACAAGAAACAGAAGATGCCTATCCGTAGGAAGGCTGAGAAAGAAGAAAGCAGTGACGACGAAGAAGAGGTAAACCGACGCTTCGTAGAGATGGATTTTTGAAACAGAAGGCTGCATCAATGTCAGTACCTTCTATCCCCATATGACTTGTACAATCACTTGGAAATAAGAAAGAACTTCGTGTTCCTGCTACCATCATTTCCACCAAGCGTATGAAAACCATTGAAACCTCTATGGTCGTTGACTCTGGAGCAAGCGGAACCTTCATTAGTGAAGCATTCTGCAAACTACATGGAATCAAGACCCATAAACTCTCGAAACCTTTCCCTGTCACAACCGCGGATGGATCCGACGCCAAAGGAGGACTCATATCCCGTTATTGCGTCCTCACGATCAAAATTGACGAATGAACCATGATAGGAAAGTTCAAAATAACCAAACTTGCAAAGAAAGATAAAATTTTGCTTGGGTTCCCATGGTTAAAAGCATTGAACCCATTAATCGACTGGATGAACAAAGAACTGTCCCTCCCGTCAAACGAACGATCGCTCAAGATCGAGAGAAATATCGATCATCTCAGAAAGCAGCGCGGTCTCCCGCTACTGTTCTCTCGGATCACTCCCGTGCAGAAGGAATCACCTCGCGAATGGAAGGATTCCAAGTTAAGGAAACCCTCTGAAGAACCCATCTACCCCTGAGCCTCTATCGAAGAAATCACCGACGAGGAACTCCCTCGTCTCGTGCCCGATAAAGATGAGTCAGACTATGACACCAAAGAAGACGTATGGTCGGAAAATTACGCACCACCAGTCATCGACCCTTCCCTCTACCCTCTCAGTGATGAGGAGGTCTTAATTGAATATTCCCCCAACAGTTCCCAAGTTAGGATAATCTCCGAAATCTCTTTCGACACCCCCCTCACGAAGGATGGTACCTCGAAGCAGGAACAGAGCTATTCAAAATCCAGCAATAAAGCTCAAGAATTTGCCTTCGCCGGAGAACAAGAAAAAATGAAGAAAAGTTTCGAAGAACTTGTCCCTTCCTATCTCCATACTTACGCCAATATTTTTGCAAAAGACGGTCTCAACAAACTACCCCCAGAACGACCAGGTATAGATCACCGTATTGATCTAAAACCAGGATTCGTGCCAAGAACATCCAAGATCTACCCGCTATCAGGAAAGGAAAGAGAAGCAGTGAAGACCTTTATTAAAGAGAATACTGAAAAAGGGTTCATCGTACCGTCGAAATCCCCGCAAGCCAGTGGATTTTTCTTTGTAGGAAAGAAAAGCGGCGAGCTGCACCCCTGTCAAGATTACCGATACCTCAACGACTGGACCGTGCACAACCAGTATCCACTTCCCCTTCCAAAAACCCTCATTGAACGACTCTACAAAGCCCAATATTTCACCAAAATCGATGTACGTTCTGGCTATAACAACATCCGGATCCACCCCGACGATAGATGGAAGGCTGCTTTCACTACCGAAGAAGGCCTATTCGAACCAACGGTAATGTTCTTCAGATTAACGAACTCTCCCACCACCTTCCAGTCCTACATGAACAATCGCTTCCAGACCGAAATCAATGAAGGATGGCTCGTCATATACATGGACGACCTGCTTATCTTTTCCTCGGACCTTGCAGAACATCACGAACGGACAAAAAGGGTATTAGAGACTCTTCGCCATGAACAGCTGTTCGTGAAACCAGAGAAATGTACTTTCGATGCAAAAGAGGTAGAATACCTCGGAATGATCATCCACCCCGGAGAGGTAGGCATGGAACACGCCAAGGTCGACAGAATAAAGAATTGGCCGGTCCCTACTTCCGTAAAAGATGTTCGCTCCTTCCTAGGGTTCTGCAACTTTTACACAGCATTTGTATCCCACTATTCCGACATTGCCCGACCGCTTATCAACCTTACTCGAAAAGATCAACCTTTCGCTTGGACTTCAGATTCTCAACACTCTTTTGACAAACTCAAGCACTGTTTTACGACAAAGCCTGTGTTACGCAACCCCAACCCTACACGCCAATTCGCCCTTGCTACCGACGCTTCCCTCATAGCAACCGGAGCTGTACTTTTACAGACGGACGAAAATGGTGTCTATCACCCTTGTGAATACATCTCCCAGTCTTTCAACCCAGCCGAGCGAAATTATGAAATTTTTGATTGGGAATTACTCGCTATCATTCGCGCTCTTAACGAATGCCGTCACTACTTGGAAGGAAGCCCTCATCCCGTCATCGTCTTCACTGACCATCTAAACCTCCTCTATTTTTCGAAAGCGCAGAAGCTTTCTCGTAGACAAGCACGTTGGCAGCTCACTCTGTCCAACTATGATCTGGAATTACACCATGTCCCCGGAACGAAACTTGCCGCACCTGACGCTCTTTCATGGCGCCCTGATCATGGCCTCGGTGAACATGATAACGAAAATTGTGTGCTTCTCCCCGACTCCATGTTTATACGGTTGCTCGATGATGAGCTCTCTGCCGCGCTCGCCACGAACTCTTTGGACGACCCAATTTTCTCTGTTGCCAGCGATGCCTTGAACGGGCTTTGCCTGCCTCCGATGACATCAGCGCTCTCAGACTGGAAAATCACCGACGGGGTGCTGTACTATAAGTCTCGCACTTACGTCCTGCCCTCGCAGAGAATGGCCATTTTGCTTCGGCACCATGACCATCCTACTGCCGGCCACCCCGGACGGTTTAAAACCGAAGAACTCGTTAAGCGAGATTACTGGTGGCCTGCCATGGGCACCTTTATCCGCTCCTATGTCGCTGGGTGTGCCCTGTGTCAGCAGATGAAAATTGATACTCACCCTGTCACTCCCCCCCTTGTCCCTATCCCCTCCTCCACCACGCGGCCTTTTTCTCAGGTCTCTGTTGACCTTGTCACTGACCTACCTGTTTCCAATGGTTTTGACTCCCTCATGGTCGTGGTAGACCATGGCCTTACGAAGGGGGTGATTATTTCCCCTTGCAACAAAAACATCTCTTCCAAAGGGGTGGCTAAACTATTTCTCAAAAACATGTTTAAACGCTTTGGACTTCACGAGAAAGTAATCTCTGACCGAGGTCCCCAGTTCATCTCAAAGTTTTCTAGAGAACTAGCCCGCCTCCTTGGATATCAGATTGCTGCTTCCACAGCATACCACCCGCAGACTGATGGACAAACTGAACGACTCAACCAGGAGATAGAAACATACCTCTGAATATACTGTAGGAGTAACCCACACGAATGGTCAGACCATCTACCTCTCGCCGAATTCATACACAACCATCGTAGACACGAAGCAAGGAACGCGTCCCCTTTCTTTCTTATGATGGGGTATGAACCCCACGGCATTCCCCACGTCCTATCATCCTCAGACACCCCTGCCGTAGAAGAAAGAGTCCGCGCCCTCCAGAAGATTCGAGAAGAAGCCATCTCGTGTCACAATATTGCTATGCAGCGAATGGCAGAAAGAACGCATAAAAAGAAGTACCTACCATGGAAAATAGGAGATAAGGTCTGGCTGTCCGCAGCTAATCTCATGACTACCCTCCCATCCAGGAAGCTTGCGCCCAAACGACACGGACCATTCCCTATAACCGCAGTCTTATCGCCAATCACGTTTACCCTGAAACTTCCTGAACAATGGAAGGTCCACCCTACGTTCCATGCTTCTGAGCTATCCTCCTATCACGAAACAGAGATCCACGGACCGAACTACAAAGAACCACCTCCGGATATAGTCAATCAAATGGAAGAATACAAAGTCGAAGCTATCCTAAGTCACAAGGGCGTGGGTAAACAAAGACACTATCTCATATCCTGGAAAGGGTACTCTTCCGGAAGCAATGAATGGATTCCAGCGGAGAATCTGGAGAATGCCAAAGACCTCCTTACAACTTATAAAAGGAGGCATAAGTTGAACTAAGTCGATCAGTTCCCACTTCCACAACAAACAAACATGTCTTCCCAGCAAATCCCCTCTCCCACTGAATCCAACCCCTCCGCTATCTCTCTCAGCGAATCCCCCTTTGCCGACAACATCGTTAGCATCGAAGACGACGTCATCATTGAAACCACCATCCTCTCCATAGCCCATGCCCTCGAAATTGAGAACTACCTCAATTTCCAACCAGCAATCCCAGCTGGCGTCGCCGCCACCTACATTCATATCATTAGAGCCACCCAATGCCTGGAGGAAGAATTCGCTCAAATACAGAACGATGCCCTCAGGCTTTCCTGTAACCACGTTCAGCGGCGCATACGCTCGCTTACACTTCAGCTATTTCCTCTTGGTTTTAGCACTATCTGCAGGGAAATTATACAGACTGTTGCTGATCGAAACTCCTTCCAAGTTGGCCGCCCATTGCCTCCTCTTACTCACACTCCCCCCGCTGTTCTACCTGATCCAACTTCGATTGGAGGGAACACTCAACCGGTACCTGTCCCAGCGCCCAACGAAGTCTACAGACGAAAGCTCCGCAACAAAGCCGTCGTTCATGGCGTAACAAAGGCCAAATCATCTAAAGGAAAGAAGCGCGAGGTCATTGACCTCACCAAAGAACCTACCACCTCCGCCATCACTATCAGAACCCCTTCGCTGAAACATGTCGTCGGCACCATCGCTGACGCCAACTTCATTTGCCGAGTTTGCAAGAAGCTTGGCCACAAGCACAAGAACTGCCCCTTGTACTTCTGTCGCTTCTGTGGTGACTCAAAACCCGGGCACTTCTCCATCTACTGCCCCTTTGACACCAACAAACCAGACTTCCCGTTGGTCTATACCGACGAAGGCTTCTACGAAGCGTTAGCCGAGTGGGAGGCAGAGAAAGATAGGAAAGAAGAGGAGGCACTTGAGCGTGCCAATAGGGAGTACTTGGTACAGCCGGACGACCTCGAGTTCCACAATGCCGACGCTGACCCCATCTACTATGCAAACCAGGACAATTAGTGACGTCGAAGTCGGTGACATCAACCATAATACGGGGGTAATGTTACGGTACACTTATTCCCCTAACTTTTCCTTCGTTACCGGACAGTGGTCCCTTGTCACGTCTGTTACTGAACGTCCGATTACATTCCAGACTCTTACTCACATAATCGCCAAGCTTACCTTCTGTGCCTGTAACCGTCACCATGCTTAGCCCTTATCTCTTATCAAGCGGGCTGTCCGCACTATGATTGCTATCTCCTATCTCTTATCTCTCACCAAGCGGGCTGTCCGCCTTCTATCTTGATACGCCATTTACAAGCTCCGCTTGAACATTCGCTATATAGACACATAGCGTACCGATTGTATTCTGCACTTTAATCTACTGGGTTTTACCTGGAACCAAGTCCTTTAGCAAGGCCTCCAACCTTGCTATCTAAGAACCACTATTCTAAGGGAGTCGCTGATACTCGCTGTAGGGATTCATTTCTGGCTGGGCTTGCAGAGACTGTTTTTACCTTAGTGTTATGTTTGCACTTTTGTAGCTTACATAATCAAGTTACCTTTTCACCAGTTCTACTATGAGTCTGAGTATTCAGCAAGTTTCTATCATATTTCCTCTTCTCTGAGCCTTGAGCCTGGTCCAGAAACCCTTTAGGGTCGAATAGCAGCTAGGTTCTGCAAGACCCAACATTGTTCAGACTCACCATCTGAATTGTCGTACCTTCATCGCCTTAGCCAGAAACCTTTGACCTCTCATATGAGAGAAGAACCACGTCTGTCTCACCAAATCTCAGTCCACTCGGACTCAGACAGCTCGACATATCCCAGTCGTAACACTTGCATCAAATAGTTAACCGGATTGCTAAGTCTTGACTAGGCCTTTCCTTGTGAGCTTTGCTGATGCTTGCTGGCAGTAACGTCTTTGAGACTCCGCAGACTGTGCATTCACAGGGTATTGTACTGATAACAGCTTATACTATTAGCAGGTTTCCTCTATATATCAGTAGGTTTCTTCCATCGTCAAGTTCAAAGTGCTTACAGATGTCTTCTCCATCTCGTTCTCAGCCCAGTAGTCCCCCCCCCCGATGTAAGACCTATGGTCTTTGCGGCCTCGTATAGGCCTTTTTGTGTTGTCCCTCTGGTTCTAATTGCAGTACACGCTACCATTGGTATAGCGCACATGTCTTATGTCATCGGCCGATGGCTGTGGCTCGCGTGCGCGCTTCGGCTAGCGTCGGCTTCTCTTCGGATCTGTCGCACGTCCTCCGTCCATCCTATCCATATCCTCCGCTGGTTCATTGGTGCATATATTACTTGATTCCCACTAGACTAACAACATTTCCCAAGCTATTCCATTAATATTCTCGTTAAATGTGTCATGGACCCTACTTACATACATCTCACTACCTACTCGGCTCCGAATATCGCTTATGCGCACATACATATATTGGATACTTAGGATTTTCATGTACCTTCTCTCTCCCATCAGAATTTATCACCCGTTTACATGCAAAAGTTATAAGCCTTGACTAAAAGTCTAAAATCTTTGGCACTCTCTCATGCGCGCACTCCTATCGGCAGCAATTGCCTTGCGCTCACGTATCTATAATATTGAATACTCTCGGCACTCATCATCACTCGGCTCCACCCTCGCGCCTTCAGTACCTCCTTGCAACTCACCTTTGACTAAACCGCGCGTTTTCGCGTTTTGTCACATCGCGGCCGCTCGCGCTCGCATCGCATCGCATCGGCTCGCGTCTTATTGGCACTTCGCCTAAGCGCATATCGCCTCGCATTTTCGGCGGTGTAGAGACTCATGCCTCTCCTTGTGCAATATTGCAGTTTTCACCAAGGAGTATACAGCACGAACTTGTAGCATCACTCTGTATGCTTCCTACAGCTATTCCTACATGAGGCGCAGCTTTCCCGTTGAAGGTTCAACGATACAGCGAGGCACGAACAATGCTCCTGACTGTATCTATAAATGTTGTAAGGTCGCGCGTTGCCTAGTCTGCTATACTTGAGACGACAAGTGCATTCGACCCTAAAGGGGAAGCGAGTGCAGCAAGGATCTAGAGGTATGCGCTGAAAGCGCTACTGGTTGGCCAATGCGAAGCGCAGGTGCGCGCGAGGCGCGAGAATGCGCGAAGCGCGGGAATGCGCGCACGTGTATGCGGAAACAAGAGAGAGTAAGAGTGAGTTTGCTTAGGTGATGATATGATGTAAGACAAGAGAAGGGAGATGCGAGGTGTAAACAAATAGATTTCTACTATGTTCTGCTAGGTAAATAGTGGGTAGTAACCAGTAAGTCCTCTGTCCTTCTGGTGGGAGAGTAAGTGAGTAAGTATGTACTGCTGGCGCTTAAGTATGGCGCCTAAGCGCTGTCATGCGGAGCCGAAGCGCTACCGAGTAAGGTATGTAAAGATATATGTAAGTAAGGGTCCATGATAAAAATAAAGATGGAACGATAAGCAAATGTGAGAAATGGAAATATACGCACTAGGGGACTTGGTGGACAGTGGATGGATGCTTCCGGATGGCTGGCGCTATAGGGCGCTCAAGCGCGGGAAAGCGCGCGCGCATATACATCGTGAAGCGTGGGAAAGGCACGCGCGCGAGTTGCGCATTGCGCAGGAAAGCTGCGCCTCATGTAGGAATAGCTGTAGGAAGCATACAGAGTGATGCTACAAGTTCGTGCTGTATACTCCTTGGTGAAAACTGCAATATTGCACAAGGAGAGGCATGAGTCTCTACAGCGGTGTAGAGACTCGCGCCTCTCAATGCGGAATATACGGCCCTATTACCCACATAATTCCCTACACGTTCCAGCTCTTATCCGAAGGATCAGTCATACGCGCTCTCACGCGCGCGCCCTACGTATGCGCCTCGTTCGCGCGCCTTACACGCACTCGCGCCTTTCGCGCGCGCTCGTGCGCCTCCCCTTAGGCCTTCGTACCCTTGTCCGTCCGTCCGTCCTATGTCCTCGCTGATTTACTGGTGCGTTATTCTTATCCCTTTCACTGAATTGACGTACCTTCGGTCCGATCTCCGCGCTTACATATAGAAAGTCTATCATAGGCTTTAGAATATATTTAGAGTTGATATGGTTACTCGGTTCGGTACCACGCTCGGAAGCGCGCCGCATAGCGTAATCTCCCTTCTTAAATAGAGGGAAAGCTCCTTTTAACTTACTTTCTTCCCTTCTCCCTCATCTGAGTATACTGCAAATTGTATAAGTGCACCTTAGTACTTGAAATCCGATATACTTCACTATTCTACCATCGCTCGCGCATCTGTTATACTTGAACACTCTCCCCCATCGCTCAAAAGCACGCTTCCGTATACGCGCGCGCCCCTCGCATCTTTCGCTCGCGCGCGCCCTTCGCGCGCCTTCGCATTTGCTTACTCGCGCCTACGCGCGCGTTATCTTCTCGCGCCTTCGCGCGCCTGTTACCACCCGTCTAGTTGGCGAAGACTCCCTCCATTACATTAAAGAGGAACTTCTCTCAGTAGCTGTCCTTTGGGTCGAGTCGTATTCTCGTATCCTGGTCTTACTGTAGAACCCCCGTTAGCTTTAGCGTTTCACCTATAGTCAAGATTCCTCACCTTCAGCGGGTTAGGTCCTTGCATGTTGTCGAAATTGGAAAGATGCTCGAGATGCCTGGGACTGTATGAGCCTGTGAAAATGATCAGTGACAATGTCTCATTGACGATCAAGTGACTTACCTCAAATGATCCATAACTCTCATAATTGAACGCCAACGGTCCATACGGTGGAATGTCGTGGTTGGGGTTTGGTAGGGATTGATAGGCAGGGTCGGTACTAGGCACTGTATTGTTGTAAATGTTATAATCAGGGTTGGGGAATGTGTAATCCATATCAGCGCTCGATGACTCAGCAGGAGCGCTTGAAGATGCATCAGCCTGAGGGCGAGTACTTGATGATGCAACGTGAGCGCTTGACAGACCCGCGTGAGTGTCGAACGTGTGAGCAGGGTGGAACGACGACACATAACCACTGGCAGGAATGTCGTGGTTGGGGTTTGGTAGGGATTGATAGGCAGGGTCGGTACTAGGAACTGTATTGTTGTAAATGTTATAATCGGGGTTGGGGAATGTGTAATCCATATCAGTGCTCGATGATGGATGAGTGTGAGCGCTTGATAACGGATTAGTATGAGCGCTCAATGACTCAGCGGGAGCACTTAAAGATGCATCAGCCTGAGGGCGAGTACTTGATGATGCAACGTGAGCGCTTGACGGACCCACGTGAGTGTCGAACGTGTGAGCAGGGTGGAACGACGGTGCATAACCACTGGCAGCATGTGCACTGAAGGAATTGTAGTTGTCGTAATGAGTGCTAGTAGTTGCACAAATCAGTGGTAGCTGTCAAGACAGAAAAGCACACACCTTGAGCTGAACCCCTCATGTGGATTGAAAGTGTTTGCCATTGGTTCATGGGGTTGTTCGTCGCTGAGATGCATCTGAGTGTCCGCTGGGACGTGTGAGGGATTCAGACCAGACCCGCGAGTGGGTTTTAGTATCATTGTTTTACCTTTAGCACGTTTTACAGGCATATGCAGGGAGGACTCGAGTAGTAAGGGCACAATAAGGGCGCAGGGTACAGATAAATATCCACATAGCATTCTACTACAAACCATACTTAAACAAGATATGTGTCAATCAGAAGACACTGGAGAAGGGTAAGATGAAGGGGTACAATGTAAAAGTAAAGCATGCAAGTGACAAACCAATACAATCTGGGGGGTCGCCATCGTAATGAAACAGTAACACGAGCAACATGTAATATTACATGTCCTCTTATCGATTGATCAGTGTCGTACATTGAATACAAAAATCTGTTTCACATACCGCGATTGGAAGGGCATGCAGCTGAATAGCCACCGATCAAGTTCACATGGTGGTACTAGTAGTCACATCATCAGGCGCTTCACCAGCCCCCACCGGTGCCCCGAGACACTCTTCTTCGGAATCCAGGTCCGAAGAAGAGTCTAGAACAATATCATCATCATTGTGAATCTCAAGACTGGGGAACTGGGATCACGAGTCCGCAGGTCCGGATTGTAAGAATGCGTCTTTGGTTCGTGAACCTAAGATCTTTGAGATCTGTTCAGCTTGGGCTGAGGTAACACGAAGGATTTTGCATTCATCTTCATAGATGGCTTGAAGGTAATCTCTATCATCGTCAACTTCCGTGCAGTCACGCTCAGAAAAAATCTTCCTAAAGCTCTGCAACTCCTTGTCTGCAAATCCAAGTCGTTCTTCATTCTTGGTATGCAGGGCATCAAGGAATGCAGTGAAGCACTGTTTCTTCAATTTCCCACGCAGTCACCACAAGGCATTGGCATGCAGTCTTGCAGGCAGCAAGCTTGGCTTTATAGCCTTTGTACAGGGTTGAAGAATGCAGTTGCGCAAGGCCATTTTCCAAGTATCCGATATGCTTTTTCAATATAAAAATCAGTCCCTGTAATCCAGTAGAAAAAATAGATTGTACCTGAAGAAATGTTTCAAATGATACATATGGGTTGCACTCTTGCCCCATGACATGAGCTGCATAACGAACCTCTATTGGAGCTGGATATACGGGATATGGACGCTGCTTCCTCATCATTCTGTTGTGCATGAACTGCCGTCGTGCAGCACATTGAGGGTTCGGAGATTTAGACAGATCAAAAGATATGCTATCCATCTCCTTAGCTGGAGTCCCAAGTGTCTTTTCCGGCCTTGTGCTTAGTGGTGAAGTGCACAAGTCAGAATTCATAGTGTTGGGAGAGCTCCCTGACTTGGAGCTAGAATAAAAAAGAGATGTTTCAGGAGTGGTGGCGCGTCCGCTGGATAGAGGAGAAGATGTGGGGCTATTTAACGGACTTGGAGGGCCAGGCGAACTGCTAGGGGGAGGAGGAGATGAGACTTGGTGTGTGCGAGGAATGATAGCTAGATGAGAGGGGGTGAAATGGGAAGAAAGGGAGAAGTGGGGTAAAAACTCAAATAGACCTCTGGACGCGAGTATAGATTCGGCCCGAGGGGATTGCTACTGAGAATGATTCCTCTAAGTAAAAGTGTGAGGGGAAATGTAGAAACTAATAAGGGTAACTGAGACTAAAGGAATACGCGAAAGCCGAGAGCCGAAGCTGATGCGATGCGAGCGTGAGCGAGCCGCTGAAGGTTCAACGATACAGCGAGGGACAAACAATGCTCCTGACTGTATCTATAAGTGTTGTAAGGTCGCGCGTTGCCTAGTCTGCTATACTTGAGACGACAAGTGCGTTCGACCCTAAAGGGGAAGCGAGTCCAGCAAGGATCTAGTAGTAGGCGCCAAAGGGTGCTACTGATTGGTGAATGCAAAGTGCAGGTGCGCGCGAGGCGCGGGAATGTGCGCGCGTGTATGCGGAAACAAGAGAGAGTAAGAGTGAGTTGGCTTAAGTGATGATTGGACACTAGACAAGAGGTGAGAGATGCAAGCTGAGAGATGTTATATGCGAGGTGCCGAGGAATAGATTTCAACTATGCTCTGGTGTGTAGTAAATGGGTATTGTTCTGGTTCAGTCCTCTGTCGTTTTTGGTGGGTGAGTAAGTGAGTAATAGTATGTACTGCTGGCGCTTAAGTATGGCGCCTAAGCGCTGTCATGCGGAGCCGAAGCGCTACCGAGTAAGGTATGTAAAGATATATGTAAGTAAGGGTCCATGATAAAAATAAAGATGGAACGATAAGCAAATGTGAGAAATGGAAATATACGCACTAGGGAACTTGGCGGACAGTGGATGGATGCTTCCGGATGGCTGGCGCTATAGGGCGCTCAAGCGCGGGAAAGCTCGCGCACATATACATCGTGAAGCGCAGGAAGTTGCGCACACATTGCGCGATGCACAGTGTAGAGACTCATGCCTCTCCTTGTGCAATATTGCAGTTTTCACCAAGGAGTATACAGCACGAACTTGTAGCATCACTCTGTATGCTTCCTACAGCTATTCCTACATGAGGCGCAGCTTTCCTGCGCAATGCGCAACTCGCGCACGTGCCTTTCCCGCGCTTCACGATGTATATGCGCGCGCGCTTTCCCGCGCTTGAGCGCCCTATAGCGCCAGCCATCCGGAAGCATCCATCCACTGTCCACCAAGTCCCCTAGTGCGTATATTTCCATTTCTCACATTTGCTTATCGTTCCATCTTTATTTTTATCATGGACCCTTACTTACATATATCTTTACATACCTTACTCGGTAGCGCTTCGGCTCCGCATGACAGCGCTTAGGCGCCATACTTAAGCGCCAGCAGTACATACTATTACTCACTTACTCACCCACCAAAAACGACAGAGGACTTACTGGTTACTACCCACTATTTACCTAGCAGAACATAGTAGAAATCTATTTGTTTACACCTCGCATCTCCCTTCTCTTGTCTTACATCATATCATCACCTAAGCAAACTCACTCTTACTCTCTCTTGTTTCCGCATACACGTGCGCGCATTCCCGCGCTTCGCATTGGCCAACCAGTAGCGCTTTCAGCGCATACCTCTAGATCCTTGCTGCACTCGCTTCCCCTTTAGGGTCGAATGCACTTGTCGTCTCAAGTATAGCAGACTAGGCAACGCATGACCTTACAACAATTATAGATACAGTCAGGAGCATTGTTCGTGCCTCGCTGTATCGTTGAACCTTCACCGCACCATGTACAAATTCCTCAACTGTTTGACCACAATGAAGAGGAACCATCGGAGCCTCAAGATGCTCTTCTCCCCGTCGCAACGGGTGAGATACCGTGTTCACAAGTTATACACGTAAGTTTCAAGTATATTTTGTTTATTTCTCTCAAACTCTATTATAGACAACGGGACCCGCACGATCGTCCAACAGACGACGACATACTCGACAATTACCTGGAACACCACATTTTACTCACGAGAGCCCCGTTGTTCCTGCAACAACACAGGCTGATGTCACTGCAACAATGCAGGCAACTCCGAGTGCAACTCCAAGCCATGCAGGAGCCTCAGGCGACAACCATCATTTCCAGGTTACAGGACCCATCCACGATCAGATCTTCAAGCACTCCAAAGAACTTGTCGTGGGCATCACCCTCACAAAGGACGTGATGGCCTTGTCTATGGCCGACAAGAAACGTATCATCAAGTCTATCATTCGAAAGGCGACACCCAAGATTCCAGGGCTTCAGGGTATGATCATTTTTTAATACTTTTATAACTAATGGACCAACAGGAATACCACACTGGGAGAATCAAACCAAGGACCTTGCAACAATCTGGCGAGCGGTAATTGTCATGTGCACGGCAGTTACGACCCTCACTCGAGAAGGTGTCATAATGGCCTACAGACTTTTCCCTCCGCAGGGTAGTCCAATCTCCCCCGAGACCTTCCGCATGGATCGTGTGAGACACCTCATTCGAAACAACACATTCATGCACGAATATTCGTTTAATGCGGTATGGTCTTCATTTCACTTTCAATCACATGTTGAGTTGTCAACAGGATGGGACACTGACAATTCACTCCAAGTTCAAAAATCACTTCATCCTTCACCTTGTCACGAGAATGGTATGGAATATGCACTTCCAACTCGACATTTTGCTCGTCTCACCACGCAGACAGCTGCACTTTGCGATGGGACTGGCCGGCGCAATAACGAAATGTGTGCTGGCGGAACAAGCACACCTGATACTCACTGCACCTAAGTCGTCCCCAGACACAGATGCTTTTACCTTTGAAATGATCTGTTCAGGTATGGATGATCTCACTGATGAGGAGAAAGTCGACTTGGATGGGTGGAAGGATCATATGGTCATTTGTGGGACGTCTCAACAGTGCAAGAATGAGCTCTCCGATTTCGACTTGGACTCAAACTCGGATATCGCGTGACATGTATTATAAATCACGATACTTGTATTATTAGTAGATCTGTTGTATATACATTGAAAATACGGCTCTTTACCTCACGAAATGCATTATATTTATTACTTAAGCACATCGGGCTTGAGACAAATGTTCAATTAAACCAAGATGAGTGTTTACAAACACCGCCCTGAGCTACACCAAATAGGCTTGTTCAGAACAAGTTCAGAACTTGTGTCGACCGACTTGTGTTTTTTTAGATGCTCTTCCCACTATTAGTATGAGCTCACGCCCGTTGTGCCTTCGGCACAATTCGAAGGAGTGCGTAGCACTCCTTCAGGGGAGGAAAATGAGTGTTGTTCCTTCGTCACAGGAAGCCAAGGAGGGCTACGCCCTCCTTTGGCTTCCTGGCCTCAGGCTGCATCCTAATAAATTGTGCATTTTGGATAATTTTGAAAATACATTTATGAGCAGTTCAAAAAACTAAAAGTACAATCTACCACCACATAAAGTACATAGTACATAGTACATAGTAAGATCAGTCAGTTCTACATTCTTTGAGCAGGATTCTGACAAAATTACAAAATATATAACAGTATCATTGAATGTATTTATTTTCCCATCTTTGCCTGTCGGAAAAAAGTTCCCAGGGTTTTAAGGCCTTGCAAGACATTTTAATGCTCTATTTGGAGGGTGTCCTTATAAGGGCTTTTAAATGGGTAAGATAATATTTTAATGCCCATTAAAAGGCACTTATAAGGGCCCTTTTGATGACCTTATGTTGAGTTTTGCCTCGCCGTGCCTCAGAACGGCCCATTAAAATGCCTTGTACTGTATTCATTCGACCTTAGGTTTGTGGGGGTCCCGGTGTGACATGACATAATGGTAGGTTCGCATGTTCGTCTGGCTGAGGGTGGTGTGACAGAAGTATTAATAGGTTCGTATTTACATGTTTTTTCTACATAATACACACACATGCAATGAAATGTAACGCAAAGAGGTAACTGTTTCAATATTCAAGGTAAAAGAGGTAGAAAGTAAGTAGAAAAACATGGTAAAATTATAATTTATGCCACCACCCATGAACAAAATGTCACACATTTAGGTTCGCTACCCTCAATTTGGTGTGACTGTCACACGAAATAGGTTCGGTTCGGGGGCTCAGCGATGCTGTGACGAACCTAAGGTCGAATGGATACAGTAAGGTTTTCTTAAGGTGCTGAGCTGGACTTGTAATCTGGCAGTATTACAATGGTACCTAACTTTTTTCCGACACCTACCCATCTCCCAATTGTCTCCTACATCCTCCCGTCTCCTGTCTCCTGTCTCCCGTCCTACATCCTCCTGTCTCCTGTCTCCCGTCCTACATCCTCCTGTCTCCCGTCTCCCGTCTCCCGTCTCCCGTCTCCCGTCTCCCGTCTCCCGTCTCCCGTCTCCCGTCTCCCGTCTCCCGTCTCCCGTCTCCCGTCTCCCGTCTCCCGTCTCCCGTCTCCCGTCTCCCGTCTCCCGTCTCCCGTCTCCCGTCTCCCGTCTCCCGTCTCCCGTCTCCCGTCTCCCGTCTCCCGTCTCCCGTCTCCCGTCTCCCGTCTCCCGTCTCCCGTCTCCCGTCTCCCGTCTCCCGTCTCTATGTCCTCCCATTCTCCCATTTTTGAGTCCACATTGTCTTCAGTGTCTCCTTTGATTTTGATTTTTTCACAACCTTCTGTCATTCATCTCTTGTCACCATATATTTGTTTTCCCCCTGTCTGTAATTGTATTATACATTGTTTCATTATTTGATGTATGTATACAGATTGTTACAAGTAACATCGGTCACGTGGCCCCCCCTATCATTTTCCCTTCATCCTTGCCCTCACCATCTACCGGCTCGTCCTCCTTTACCGATTCTCCGTTGACCGGATCCTCGGGACCGTTCCCGTCCCTCGCATCGCCCGCCTCTATGCACGTGCACGCACGTTCCTCCCCTGATTCGACCACCCATGTGGTCCCGCACCTATGACTCGGTCTGACTCGTGCCACCAATGTGGCTTTCCTCTTTCTGTTTCCCCTGACTGCGGATTCCCGCACGTTGTATTCTTACCGTTGGTTTGTTCCAACGTTTCTCGGTCTCATTCCACATTCAACCACCCATCACTAATCCGGCCATGTTGCCAACGCACCTATACCATTCTCGTATCCCCTTTACCCTTACCTACTGTGCGGTAGCCTTGCCCTTAACCCTTTCCACTTAGTATAAGTAGTCGGTCACCATGTACTAGATTCTCTAACTTGAATCTACTCAATCTTCCCTGGAACATACTTCCCTCTGAACGCCCCTTTGGCTTCAGTCTCTAGTATCTTTTCTTAGTTGCTCATCGCGACTAAGTCTACCTCGATCGACCTCATCGTACGGACAAGACTGTCCTTACCTTGAGCGACTTCTAAGACATCCATCTCAGAAGTCACGTGACACGCGCGTACTGTGATCACTGCCGACTCGTCGTCGCCAGTCTCACTTGCTACACCGGATCCTTCCGGTTACGTCACGAACGTTAGCGGACGACGCCCCTCTTAGGGCTCTGCCTAACAGATCTATTTGAGTGCGTAACACAGATACTACCATAACAATTACAGTAGGGAAAAACTCATCTGCCTTCCCCTGCTCAAAGACATCTTTTTAATTATTTAATGCCATGTACATATACAGTTACCAATGTCGTGCTAAGTTCCCAACTGGCGACGCTATTTGAGTCGGCACTCGAAAACACGTGACAAAACCACACGAGTTGCCAAATCAAGGTTAAGCGAGCTAAGCGCAAACCACATGGCCTTTAGCGAAATAGGCGAAAGCCATGCGAGCACCCAACCATTTCCGAAAACCGTCGTACTTTACTTCTTAGACAAGTCCACACCCATTCTGCCTTTGGCACAGGAAGCAAAAAAGAGGGCTTCGCCCTCTTTTTTTAGCTTCCTGGCCTCAGCTTCATCCCAATAATTCAGAAGGCTGCATCCTAATAAATTGTGCATTTTGAATAAGATCATGCCTTGATAGTAGTGGATTTCAAAAAAACTGAAAGTACAATCTACCACACCATATAAAAGTGCATAGTACATAAGATCAGTCAGTTCTGCATTCTTTGAGTAGGATTTTGAAGAAAGTAAAATTACAAAATATGTAACAGTATCATTGAATGTATTTATTTTCCCATTTTCCCCTGCCCCCCATCTCCCATTGTGTCCTGTGTCCTCTCGTGTCCCATGTCCCGTGTCCCATGTCCCGTGTCCTGTGTCCTGTCTTTCTATCCTCCCATCTCCTGTTCTCCAATCTCCCATTCTCCCTGTTTCCCATTCCCAATTTTCTGTCTCCTCCCATCTCCTGTTCTCCAGTTGTTGAGTCTCTACATTGTCCATTTCCTTTTTATTTATTTATTCACAACCTTTTCTCATTCATTTCCTGTCACCATATATATCCTGTCTGTATCATATGTTGTTCTATTTTCAATTTTATCATTTACTGTATGTATGTACCATAGACAATTACAATAGGGAAAATACTTGTGTTGAGTAGTGCGCAGGCAGCGGCGATTGAGTCGGCACTCAAAAACACGTGACAAAGCCACACGAGTTTCCAAAAAGAGGTTTAAGCAAGGTAAGCGAAAAACATGTGGCCTTAAGCGTATCTAAGCGCATCTAGGCGAAAACCACATGGCCCTACGCGAAAACCACGCGAGCGCGCGAACGTTTCTGAAACCTTTCTCCCTTTCTTCTTAAGATGGGACGTCTTCCCGACGGCATCACGTGAATTGCCGGAAATTGCCGGTTGGTCTACTAATTGTCGCAGAAAGTCTGGGAATCCGAATTTCCGGCAGTCTCCGTCCGGCTGCATGCGGGTCTGTCCGGATCCGTCTGTGCACGACTCGTCAGTTCTTAACGTCGTGTCATACAATGAACGCATTTTCATGACTCGTTACTGTCTTGAATACATCAAATTAGTGATCTTCCAGCCTGGCCTCACCTGACTATTACAGCTTTGTGCAGCTGCAGATATAGTTTGAGCTTTCAGATGGGCTTTTTGCCTGTCCTTCTCGTGCACCGGGCTGGCCGGCTTTCTTATCATCTACTACAGTTTTGTGCTAGCAGCTTGCCTACCAATCATTTGGCTCAACCGGCTTTCTCGTCCTCTATCAATGGTGTTACATTTCTGTGCTTGCCTGCTAATGGACTCATGCAGATTCTAAACTGTTACATATTTTCACTCATGACTCATGCAGGTATCTCTGAAATAAGTCTGGACCAAATCTGTGAGGGCTGCGGGCTCTGATGTTCCTATATAGTTTTGTTAATGTACTTATGTCGTGTCATACTCTATTGCATACAAAATATCTTGAGCCGGACAGACCCAGCCGGACTCGGCCGGACGGACCCGGAAATTCGAATTCCCAGATGCCCTCAATTGTCGTAGGAAACCAGCAAGGTAATTTGATATGGTACAGGTGCCGAGACGTAGGTGCGGAGTTTCCCGGCACCACACTTCCAGCTGAGCGCTAGCGCAATCTTCCTTCGTTCGTTTTTCGACCTACCTACGACGTCGAGCTACACATCCTTCATCCTCTCGCTCACGATACTTATCGTTCCTTGCTCCCACCCACCACTTCCTCTTAATTAGACTTCGAACCGTTACTACTCCGTATTTCATTAGTATCTTAATCATTGGTGTATAAAGACGCTTATCTTGATCGCACCGCACAAGAGTTAGAACACGACCACATTCGTAAGCAGGTTTCCCGCCCACCCAGCGGCTCCACCTGCTTGCGTCCCCCCCGAGCTAACGCTGGACCGCCCAACACAAATAGGTCGTGTCCCAACTCTCACTGAGCCAGACGAAGCTGGACATTTGTGCATGTACACAATACGCAGCCAACGGAGTATGCCGAAATTGTTGCAGAGAAAAACAGAGAGTGGCACGTTTGTCTGACAAGGCTCTCACTCGTCACAACTTAATGTTTGGGTCAAGCAAGGTTTCTGCCGACGCAGGCGGCAATTCACGAGTCAACATCTAGTTTTAAATTCCAGGTGGCACTCGATGATACCACCTTTCCGAACACCCAGTTTCTGATGACCTCCGGATGATTCCGAAAGTGCGCATCAGGGCCATGGGGATCAGCCAGCAAAGGTTGGATCGATCTAGGTATGTACTATGGGCACACTGAACGGGCTCCTTATACAGATAACATTGGGCAAATCGTGGAAAAACATTTAACAGCGAATTCAAGCTAGATTTTGCCAGCAATGCCATCTTTCGCCTCTGGTTTCCCTAACTGCTGGCTTCACCATACCTGAAATATTGTTCTCACACCATCATCATCATCATCATCATCATCATCATGCTTCTCGAACCTCGACCTGCCGGGTCCTGTTTAAAAGGGCGGGCTGCAACCAAAGATGTAAGCTAGTTTCATACTTGACCATCTAACATTGCTATGTCGAATAATCCAATCCCCGTTGTTGATTTCGCTCCGTTCTTAGACGGATCTGCGAAACAGCAGGCTGCAGATCAGCTCCTCGGGTCGTTCAAATCGTATGGACTCGTCTACCTCACGAATTTCGGTCTATCGAACGAAGAGGTCCAAGAGATGTTTGATTGGGTGGGTTAACAGCCGCCTCCCTAGCTAGGACTTCTAACCTATGAGTCGTGCGATAGTCGAAGCGTTTTTTTGCTCTTCCGCACGAAAGCAAAATGCTCGCGCCTTTTCCAGACTCTAGAACGCATCATCGAGGTTAGACAATTCCATTGCCGAATACTAAGATCAGGGGTTTAGTCACTTTCACATATGTCATCTCTCAGGTTACACCTTCCCCGGCCGGGAGAAACTCCCGGATTTGGGAGATTCTGCTGAAATACCACTCCCAAGCGTGAAAGAGTCGTTCGACATCGGGCGCGAGGACGATGACTTGATGCCAAACATCTGGCCGCCCGATCACATCCTCCCCGGCTTCAAGGAATCGTGTTTGGCGTTCTATTGGGTCAGTGTGTCCACTTGGGCCAGAACCATTGTACCTTGATTCTGACGGAGAAGAAGAAATGCCATGAGGTTGAGAAGAACATCCTTCGCGCGCTCGCGCTGGGTTTCGGCTTGGAGGAGGAGTGGCTTGTGAAGCATCATAGGATGCCAGATAATGATCTGAGACTGCAACACTATCCCAGGTAAGCTTTCATTGTTGGTCGACTGATGTGAGCTTGAATCACGATACTAGCATCTCCCTCGAATCTGTCCTTACGAACAAGGTTGCACGGATCTCGAATCATACAGATTATGCTACGCTTACAGTCAAGTCTCCCCTGTCCTTTCACATCATACATCGAGGCTAACCCAAGGCAGGTCCTCTTTCAAGACAACGTGGGGGGCCTCGAAGTCGAGGATCCGAATGAGCCTGGGAGGTATATGGTGTGTAACCCTGAGGTCACCTCCATACTAAAGTCAAAACTCATTTATGGTTGAAGGCGGTACCGCCAATTCCGAACTCGATCATCGTTAACGCAGCGGATTTCTTGCGGCGATGTGAGGGTTCCTTTGGTTTTTGCTGGGACCATATAGCTACCAATGTGCTGATTTGACTTCTGTAGGGTCGAACGACACGATACGGAGCCCGATGCATGGCGTCCGCGTACCGCAAGATGCGGTAATGAAGGATGGCATGCTTCCAGATCGATATTCTATCCCCTACGTGAGTTTATACCCGCTAATCCTCCGTCCCTTAGCTGATAAGTCGACATATCATATATATATATCAGTTCTGTGCTGCCGTGCGCCATCTTTCCCCTTTTTATGCCAGATTTGTTGATTGACGATTGGCATGTACAGGACTTTTCCACAGTCGTTGATGTGATCCCTGGTACATGGTCAGCAGATTATCCCAAGAAGTATGAGCCCAACTCGGTGAGTTGGTTTGCCTTCCCGGTGGCAAATGGAAATTACATATATTGATGTCAATGGTGACGGAATAGGTGGGACAGTATGTGTTGAAGCGGCTTGTCGATGGTTATTAAAGCTGGTGAAAGGTGCTATGGGTTGACATAAGTATGGTAAATATCTGTTTGTCCGAATGTTCCAAAGGTTTATGTAAGAATGAGCAAGGAGGTTCAGCATCACTGCGCGTCCGACTAAGCGTCTCAGACGCTCTTAGCTTTGTCGTTTTATTCGAAATTCCGAGTCAAGTTTGTCATACAAGGACTGGCATTACAAGTTGTTACCGTTCATTTGCTTACCCTCGTTAGTATCATAGCATTCGCTCTTTGTTTTTCTATCTTCGTTTCACTACCGTGCAACTCTAGTTTCCATCGAATTCAGCAGCGTCTGGGTTAATTCAAGTCACACCTCTACCGGGCGCTCCTGCGGCCAAACCAGCAGCAGCCAAACAGCCCGCTTCTCGGCAACGCCCAGCAGTTAATGCGGGTCCAGCACCAAGTCCCAACGTCGCGAACTCACAGACTCCGCAGCTGCAAAATTCCAAAGTTGAGGTACTGCGTGCCCGAATCGCACAGCCTGAGCTAGTACAGAGAGGAGTAGTATTGACCAGCCAGCGGCAAACTCTTTGACAGCAGCGCCCACTCTATTCGCGTCACATGAAGAGGTCGAGAGAGCGAGTTGCAAACAATGGTAAGTGAATTGCCAAAACGATACAATATGTACCAGGATTCCGTTGCTCATATATCTGTACAACTATTACACGTGTTGCAGCTACATTGCAACGGTGTTATAACATAGGTTGACCAACGGTGCTCGTAGGGCCTCGATTGTAATGATGGTAGTTTCATCGGCTAGAGCTTGATTATGAGCGCCTGGCAAAATCCGGAGATTTCCCTGATGGCCGCAGCTCAGAAGGAGGAATCCAAAGTTACTCTGCCGGATATCGTGCCAAGATTCCAAGCAAATCCTCTCGACGCTGGTGAGCATTGATATCTCCTTCTTGTCTGTGTGGGAAAACGGCATCGTTTTTGTTGCGTGCACCCTACTCTCCTAAATGAATGTACGGTTAACGCTGAGATAAAGTTCAGCGATGTAGGAAGAAGGAATCCAAAGTTACCCTGCCGAATGATATCGTGCTGAGAGTGGCTCAAGCTATATGCTAATTTTATGCTCGTCAGAATTGGCCCGCGCAGAAGGGGCAGCAGTAGCTGCACACGTGCAAATGGCAATGAGGCTGGCAGTTCGACGCAAGCAGGTCAATCTATGGTTGTGGTGGACACAAGGACGCCCGATGGAAACGCAACCAGGTCCATCTCTAGTTGTCACAGGCACACAAGTGTTCCGAGGGCAACAAACAGGAATGCAGGACGCAGATGGTGGGACGGCAATAGTTTCTTATGAAGTTAGGTGCTGCGGATTTTTTTAGTTGTGGTCGTCCTTCCTCGCATCGGTCATGAGGTCGTCTACTAATTAAACCGGTTGTTTCGATGTTTTTTCTCTTGAAGTTTTGAAGTATATGGTCGGGGCGTGGAGAATATACTGTCCTTACCAAATCCTTACATCATTGGACATGCAAGTCACTAATAGCATAGCGGCCGGTCGCGAGCGCTTCCCACGCTTGCTCGTTCGTTACCGTCTGGTTCTTCAGGTATATAATATGTTTGTTTGTTTTTGATTCAAATTTTTGTCCATTGGGGTAGTCCAGCTACCCTATGTCAGACAGATATGTTATTGGAGAACGATGACTATGCTGGCGCGGATGAGGTCCGACGGTCGGATGACCATTCAACCCTTTGAATTAACATTTAGTTTTAAATTCCAGGTGGCACTCGATCATACCACCTCTGCAGATCTGATCTCCGGAGGATTGCGAAAGTGCACGTCGACGACAGCATGGGGATCAGCCAGCATATTTACAAAAGATTGGATCAATATAGGTATGTACCATGGGTCCGGCACACTGAACGGGCTCCTTATACAGATAACGTACACTTATTTGGCAAATCGTAGAAATGCCTCTAACGGTGAAGCCAGATTTCGCCAGCACTACCATCTTTTCCCCTCCGGTTTGCCCTAACCGCTGGCTTCACCATATTTGAAAGATTGTTCTCACATCATCATCATCATCATCATGCTTCTCGAACCTCGACCTGCCGGGTCTTGGCCAACTCCATCGTGATTATGATCATCTCAAGCAACTGTAGAGCCAGATCCAAATGATACAGCTGATTTTTATGGCCTAAATGTTTAAAACGGCGGGCTGCAAACAAAGATGTAAGCTAGTTTCATACTTGACCATCTAACATTGCTATGTCGAATCATCCAATCCCGATTGTTGATTTCACTCCGTTCTTAGACAAATCTGCGAAACAGCAGGCTGCAGATCAGCTCCTCGGGTCGTTCAAATCGGCTGGATTTGTCTATCTCACGAATTTCGGTATTCCGGAGGGAGAGGTTCAAGATATGTTTGACTGGGTGGGTCAGACTCCTCTTCACTCAGAATTTCTAACTTACACCATGAAAGCTGAAACGCTTTTTTGCTCTTCCTCACGAAACCAAAATGCTTGCGCCTCATCCGGATTCTGGAAGCCATCATCGAGGTTAGATCTTTCATTATTGGCTGCAAGTTCACTCGCCTTCACATATGTCGTCTCTCAGGATACTCTTACCCTTGCCAGGAAAAAGAAATACAATACTCGGATTCTGGGGACGAATTTACCATTGCACCACCAAGCATGAAAGAGTCCTTTGAATGCGGGAGCGAGGATAACGACTTCATGCCAAACATCTGGCTGCCCGAGGGCGTCCTCCCTGGGTTCAATGAAGCGTGTTTGTCCTTCTTTTGGGTGAGTGTATTCCATCGCGGTTAAATTCCATGTACGTGAATTCTGATGGAGTATACAGAAATGTCACGAAGTCGAACAGAATATCCTCCGCGCCCTTGCACTGGGGTTTGGCTTGGAGGAGGAGTGGTTCTTGAAGTATCACGAGACGGCAAATAGTCAGCTGAGATTACATCACTATCCTAGGTAGGGGTTTCACTCACTCACGACCGGTACGAGATTGAATAATGCTGTATAACGCAGCATATTCTCTGAATTGCTCGAGACGAACAAGCTGACAAGGATATCGGCTCATACGGATTTCGACACGCTTACAGTCAGTTTCCCCCTCCGTGTCATCTGTTCAAAGAAGCGAAACTAACCCCAGGTAGTTCCTCTTTCAAGGTGAGATAGGAGGACTCGAAGTCGAGGACCCGAATGAGCCTGGGAATTATGTGGTCCGTACTCTTGTTCGAGCCCACTTCCACACCAATGTCATAACTAATATGAAAAAATTGTAGCCAGTGCCTCCCATCCCCAACTCGATCGTTCTCAACGCGGGTGACTTTTTACGGCGATGTAGGGCCCTTCTGCTCTGCAACTATTGGACTGGTACCATTGTGTTGACTTGTGAATTGTAGGGTCGAATGACACGATACGGAGTACAATGCACCGCGTTGTAGCACCGCCGGGTGTGGCAGCAAAGGATGGCCTGCTTCCGTCCCGGTATTCTATGCCCTACGTAAGTTCCCCCCCTTGATCTAGACATCGTGACTAGATTAATCTCATACAATGTCTACAGTTCTGTGCCCCCGTATGTTTTTCCACTTTTCCATCGTATCTACGTCTATTCATGGGTGGCTATAGGACATGTCTACGATTATCGACGCCATACCAGGCACGTGGTCGGCAGATCAGCCCAAAAAGCATGAGCCTGTCTCGGTACGTTGCCTCGTCAAAGTCAAAGTGCTTGGATACTGAGATTGGTGTAGGTGAAGGAGTATGCAATGAAGCGGTTTGCCGCAAATTATTAAGGTGAAGGGACATGGATATAATGGTGATGATCTATTTCCCAGGCGCTTCGAGGGTCAGGATACTTGTGAAAGGAGTTATGCATTTGTCATGCTATGTATATAAATTGTATTCAAGAGTATTGGTATTCTCAGAGGCGAAGTCCATGTGTGTAACCTAATCAGTAGTAAATTTCAAGAAGTTTGATGCTTCTCGTCATCAGGGAAAACCTCCCGCGGTGCTAACTTGGATACAATTAGGCAAAATACATGTAAGTCAAATTAAATTAAACTATCACATAAACTTGGTATTATTCATAACATACAAACTATTAAAACGGGCTGTCGACTAAGGATGTAAACTGTGAGATTGATCCACTTGGTTTCCAATATCACCCCTTGACCATCTAACACTGTTATGTCGAGTCATTCAATCCCCATTATTGATTTCGCTCCGTTCTTAGACGGATCGGCGAAACAACAGGCTGCAGATCAGCTCCTCGGGTCGTTCAAATCGTATGGATTCGTCTATCTCACGAATTTCGGTCTATCGAACGAAGAAGTCCAAGAGATGTTTGATTGGGTGGGTTGACAGTCGCCTCCCTAGCTGGGACTTCTAACCTATGAGTCGTGCGATAGTCGAAGCGCTTTTTTGCCCTTCCGCACGAAAGCAAAATGCTCGCGCCTCATCCAGACTCTGGAATGCATCATCGAGGTTAGATAATTCCACTGCCGAATACTAGGATTAGGGGTTTAATCACTTTCACATCTGTCATCTCTCAGGTTACTCCTTCCCTGGCCAGGAGAAAGAATCCCAACTCCCGGATTCGGGAGATTCTGCCACTGAGGCCGACATACCACTCCCAAGCGTGAAAGAGTCGTTCGACATCGGGCGCGAGGACGATGACTTGATGCCAAACATCTGGCCGCCCGATCACATCCTCCCCGGCTTCAAGGAATCGTGTTTGGCGTTCTATTGGGTCAGTGTGTCCACTCGGGCCTGAACTCTTGTATCTTGATTCTGACGGAGAAGAAGAAATGCCACGAGGTTGAGAAGAACATCCTTCGCGCGCTCGCGCTGGGTTTCGGCTTGGAGGAGGAGTGGCTTGTGAGGTATCATAGGATGCCAGATAATGGGCTGAGACTGCAACACTATCCCAGGTAAGCTTTCATTGTCGATCGACTGATGTGAGCTTGAATCACGATACTAGCATCGCCCTCGAATCTGTCCTTACGAACAAGGTTGCACGAATCTCGAATCATACGGATTTTGATACGCTTACAGTCAAGTCTCCCCTTTGTTTTGTGTCCTTTCACATCATACATCGAGGCTAACCCAAGGCAGGTCCTCTTTCAAGACAACGTGGGGGGCCTCGAAGTTGAGGATCCGAATGAGTCTGGCAGGTTTTTGGTGTGTAACCGTGAGGTCGTCTCCATACTAAAGTCAAAACTAATTCATGGTTGAAGGCGGTACCGCCAATTCCGAACTCGATCATCGTTAACGCGGGGGATTTCTTGCGGCGATGTGAGGGTTCCTTTAGTCTTGCTGGGACCATATAGCTAGCTACCAATGTGCTGATTTGACTTCTGTAGGGTCGAACGACATGATACGGAGCACGTTGCATCGCGTCCGCGCACCACCGAATGCGGTAACGAAGGATGGCATGCTCCCAGATCGATATTCTATCCCCTACGTGAGTTTATGTCCGCTATTCCTCCGTCCTTTAGCTGATAAGTCGACAGTTCTGTGCTGCCGTGCGCCATCTTTCCCCTTTTTATGCCAGATTTGTCGATTGATGGTTGGCATGTACAGGACTTTTCCACAGTCGTTGATTCGATCCCTGGTACGTGGTCAGCAGATTATCCCAAGAAGTATGAACCCGTGTCGGTGAGTTGGTTTGCCTTCCAGGTGACAAATGGGAATTGATGTCAATGGTGACGGAATAGGTGGAAGAGTATGTGATGAAGCGATTTGCCGCGGATTATTAAAGCTGCTGAAAGGTGCTATGGGTTGATATGAATATTAAGTATATGGTAAATATCTGTTTGTCCAAAAGTCAATTTACTGCATCAAAACATAACATTCAAGTTGTAGACACCCGCAGGTACATACTTGGATGTACAACAAAGGAAGCAGTGGCATATATGTCTGACTCTAAACGATTCTTCTGGTTATGAAATCGAGAAGCGGTCAAGTGCCAATCATAAGGCAAAACGTGCCTAATATTTGACGTACAGATTCAGTGCTGTAACACAAATGAAAAGAACCGCACTTACTCGGAAGTAGCTCCCCTTCAGTTGTGTCATAGGAACGGCGATGAAAAACATGCCAATCACAAGCCTATAAAAACCGTCAGACTCTTCGAGTGCATCAAGCGATATCACTTGCGCTGTTTCAACACCGAACACCGTCAATGCTCCAGATTTTGTAGCCCATGGGACTTGGAAATATGCGACTGCGAAACCTAGGCCACAATTGTGAACGTTGGACAAAGACATATCATGCGTTGCTGTAACTCACCGCCCACTGATCTTGCAAAGTTTAAGAGGGCACTGACTTCGCCCTAGAGGGGAAGGACGTGTCACTGAAATGCAAATAAGTATATATGCGTCACTCACTGCCCTGCGAGGGAAGCAGTCATTACAATACGCGTCTAATAATATTCCTTGAGTGTTCCACGACACTCGAAGTATTGGATCCGAGACTTACACACTGCAACAGTGTTGAGGGTGATTGCAACAAATGCAATGCCCCAGCCTATGATGAGAGCGGCTTTGTTGAGATTTTGTATCCCAGCGCCCAGCATCAAAAAGCCACAGATATAAAGTGGCATGGCTAAGTAACAGGTCCTACGCAAATTCTCAGCTCTAACTTTGGACCATCACTTGAGTTTGCATACCACAAGCGGCTCTCGGCCTCGAAGAAACCACCGTTTTTGCGAATATGCAGGTCCATAATGAATTCATTGACGTAACGTCCAATGAACTCGCCAAGAAGGACGGCGACCTAAAAATTCCATGCTCAGAACAGTAACCATGCATACTTCATAGATGGAAAAAACTTGCAATTGGAGTCGCATACGCCCCAGCCACGGCATATTGGCTGAAGCCAAATCCGACGGGAGGAGGAGATCCCATGAAAACAACATTTGTCGTCTACAAAAGTCGATGAGTTTATTACTGCACTGGGTCGAAACGGAAACGCCCACGTTTACACCGATCGAGAACCCGAAGACCAATGCCTTTCGAAAAGGTCAGCAAATGTACTAAGTATGGTCAGCAACGCAATTCATCTCACCTCAAAGAGAACTACGAAGAAAAACTGAGGACGCCAAGCGACATCCAAAGATGCCATTAGAACTTCCGGCCATCGTGGTCTGTATTTTGCCATCTTGTACCCAGTGACGCCTATCAAAGTTTCAAATCGATATCGTAGTCCCGTAGAAATTTGCAGTGGCTTCGATGCAAGGTGACGATCATACATACTGGTTCAGCAAAAGTCAACGCCACTATCTTAAGAAGAAAGAGTATGTCAGAACGTACGTTTCTTCCATAAAAAACGCAATGAGAAGTAATACGATGGCGTTGTAGATAGATCCTATAGCATAGGCCCATCTCCAGCTATCCAACTATTGATGAGTATCCTGAATCAAGGATAGTTTATGTAAGACGTACCTCGCACGCGCTACAAGGAAGCCAAATACAAATGGTGATAAGAAAGGCGATCTATGAGATAGTGAGTGATGTTTCTCCCAATAAAAGGATTCATTCTCTGACATAACAAAACCCGAGGTCCAGATGTTCAGCTTCCGTGCTTGAAGATGGAAGGGGAAGATATCCGTCACGACATAAAGACCCTTGGAGGTTGGTGAATAACAAAGCTATCACGAGAATTGCTACTAATCATACTGTCACCTGAGGACACGTTCTGAGACCGTAGTCAGTTTAACGCAGCCATGAAAAAAAATGACGGCCTGCCCAAAGAATCCAGACAAACATCGCATCCCTTCATCAGCAGTTAACATTGTCCAATAAATACCGAATTATTGTGTAAGTACCTGCGAAGGTGGCTAGATTCGGCGCCAATGTGGCACCAACCAAGAATGCAAGTGCAAAAAGCTGCGCTCAAGTTTCAGGGTTCATATCGGCCAAATCACTGGAAATATATACCTGACTCCAGAAGAGTACTGGCAACCGACCATACCGTCTCACGAGCATGACCCAGAAGATGCCTCCCCAACCTGGACTACAGATGAGAAGAGACTATTCTCATGTAATGGTGTGATCTCACCCAGAAGGAAGATGCCCCAGCTTCAAGGAATTGTCATTGAATGTCAGTAACGATTGATGCATCACGCACTTTGACGTCAGATCGTTGATGACACCCGAGGTCGTGTCATAAGTTTGAGCGAGGCCAAATATCGATGCGATTCCTGCCAATAAAAGTATTTCACAATGACACTACTATGGATATTGAGCGAGGGCGAGATACATACCAATTCCACCGTCGAAGTCAGGTACCACTCCAGACATTGTAATGATAATCAGGTGCACAGTCTTACGGAAATCTGTCCACTACGAATGAATAGCTTAGTGTTAGTAAAAGGGACACGATAGTGAAATGACGAACATTTTGCGGGTCGTTCGGGTCATCAGCGGGTTGAGGCCAGAGAACCTTCAACCCGTCAGGGCTAAGCTTGAGTCTAGAGGCCATTACCTCCCCAAACTCGACCTTCGCCTGTCTAGTGAGTTACGAATGAGTAACGATGGACTCAGGATAAGTAGGAGCAACAACCACATACTCGGGGTCAACTACTAAACGGCCAGTATTCTGTTCGTAATAAGCGACAAAATCCACCTCATCGATAACATCGACTTTGATTGAGTCATCTGCCTTTATTTCTGACTGCAGCTGCTGGGATATAACATCCTCTAGAGCCATTGGTAATGGAGGTGATAGTTGGGAAGCGAATATCGTCACTTGATACCCATTATCAATTTAAAGCACAGTACTTACGATGAGAACGCATCTTTTTTAATTTCGGGGGAGCGCAGATTGTGAGGCCTTGCCAGAGTTAAAATCGTCGTTCAAGCATCGTTTTACGATCCCTGTTCAAATTTTCAATGTAGTCTCCGAGTTGGACGAGCTGTATTTAGCATAAACTAGACCAAAGATATAGTCACAACAATTCCAACAAGCGAGGAAGATATCAGCATCAAATCAGTTTAAATCTACTGCTGCTGATAGGGGAGCTCACAGTTAGTGTTGTGGGAAGAACTATTTCAAGGTAGTTCTACCGGCAGAACTGGCAGAACCATAGCGTGGCAGCATCACACAACTGAGATTACCCGGTATGGACGGTAGGGTGAACATATGACCAAACAAGTCCGCGTGATGTCATCAACACCCAGCAATTAACTCAGAATGATACCTCCCACCTCGCGATACTATCATAACGTAGATGCTTCTTGTATCTACATGACATATGTCGGAATTTTTTTGTTGCGTGCACCCTACTCTCCCAAGTGAATGCACAGTTAACGCGGCTGAGATCAAGTCCAGCGATGTTGGAATAGAGCGGCAGGCTCTGTTGCTAGAGGCAACACAATCATCACGGTGCCGGTGATCAAACGTTCAAGCCATAGAGTGGCTCAAGCTACCAGATGCTATTTTTATGCTCGTCAGAATTGGCCCGTGCAGAAGAGGCAGCAGCTGCATAACATACGAATGGCAATGAGGCTGGCAGTTCGATCTCTGGGTTGTGCTGGACACGGGCCAAGTGTCTCAAGGACGCCCGATGGAAACGCAACCAGGTAGGTCCATCTCTAGTTGTCCCAGGCACACAATCTCGAGGGCAATCAACAGGAATGCAGGGCGCAGATGGTGGGACGGGATTCTTTTAGATGCTGCGGATTTCTTTTTTTAGTTGTGGTCGTCCTTCTCGCATCCGTCATGAGGTCATCTACTAATTAAACTGGTTGCTTCGATGTTTGAAGTCGTGAGCTTTACAGACTATTTCGCACTTCGTGGACATTGCGTTTGACTTGAGTCACCCAAGATTTTTTCCTCGTGTACTTTTTACAAAGTATTTGGCAGGTTCTTGTGATAATTTTCTTATGAAGAGGCACTAGCGCTTTTTGTGACCTATATTGACAATGTCAACCTACGACAGTTGACCTGACCGATGTTGGCTTGCACCCGATGAGAAAGGTAACAAAGGCTGCATATACGTCGTAATATGTGCTCTATGGCCGCCATTATAAAGGGCTCCAGTGTAGATAAGTAGATAGGTGAAAACGAATGTGAATCTACATTGAAGTTGTCTTCTATATTCGAACCAACGAGTCTAGAATTTCCAGCCGCCCGACAATCCCATGACATTATCCGGATCGACAGCCTTCTTGATCTCTTGCAAACGAGGTACGTTAACGCCATACATTCTGTCTAAACTCGTGTTGGGAGGCGCGTTGTTCGGGTATACGGGAACGTCTGCGATGTTCTGGCCAAGATCCGTGAGTGCCTGTATCATATGCTGGCCGCTTGCGTTGACAGCTTTGAATATCGCGTCGTCATACTGCGCATCCGACCAACCATAGTATACTTCGATGAATGAGTAGCCTTTGTCTCGTGATGCTGGGTATGCGGTCGGCGAAGCGACGTGGTCGTAGAGCGAGGGTACGTAGATGTCCACGTCGTATGAGACGATTTTAGCACTGGATTTTTCCAATTCTGCGCCCCAGTACTGAAGAATATTATATGTTAATGGTGTATTCAAATCAAAGGGAAGAGGTCATTACCAGTGTCTCGTTTGCAATCATGTCCAACACGGGCACTGTAACCTCCTCCATTGCTATCCAATGGAACACGGATCTGTCTTTGAGTGAGTGGAAAAGACGGTCTTATGTTCCACACTGACTTACCTAAGCCCAGAAGTAACATTTAAGGGAAGAGACTGCACGAGATTTACGTAGGATCTGGTACCAATGTCTTTTTCGATATGAGGAGCTGTCAAGAAGTCTTCAAATATGTCATAAGGGCGTGTTGGAGCATCATAAAAGAGGATGGTCGATTCTTCAGCCTGTAACGCAAACACGCAAGTCACTCGCTGAGCAGTAAGTAGAGAATGGCGAAAGCTGACGCACCACTCCAGCGACGTAGTTATAGGTGTTGTATATGGATGCCTTTGTATCGGTGAGATTCGCCGCGTAGTGGGCAATAGCTGCGGTTGCGGCATCCCATTGGTCATGCGAATACGAGATACGTCCGCCCTGCGCGCGAGATGATTATTAGAGTATACTTACCAAGACTGAGTCCTTACCCAGACTAGAGACTGAGGATACGTTTTGACAGTAACCCTCGTCACGATACCCTGCTATTGTCAGCACCTTCGTCAACGGATCTATTGGCGCTACGTACAAAATTATTGAATCCACCCTTGAAATTTCGCAGATAATTAGGGTAGTTGACGTGATTAGACCGCTGGAAACTCACCCGCAAGGCAAAGAACAGATCTGGATTTGTGGAATCTGATACATCAGTCACTGTGCCATTGGGCAAAACAAGTTCGAAAGCTACGACGTTGTCGAAGCCCAGGCCATGTTGATTAGTCAGATACGAATATCCTAGCGAAATAAATCAATTATATGTCCACCGTGGACCTTGCTAAAACCATACCTCCTCCCAAAACAACGCCTCCCACTCCAATGCCAGTAACTTTTGCGCCCACGACAGTCACGTTATAGGGTTGCAGTGCGACATAAACGTCGTCCCATAGTAAACCTGTGCCCACAGTTGCTGTTTGTGCGGTGGAATCGTACACAACATCCGAAAAGGAATACATCGCAATTTGGACGCCTGGGGTTGAAGAGAAGCCTGCATTTGCGGCGTGTCCTCCACTTTTAATCTTTGTGACAGTCAGTATCATCGACATATAATGGAAGCCGAAGTCATTGTTACTCACTCCAAATTGTGTCTGCGTCTGTCCCAAAATTCGAAGCTGAAATGCAAGACACGTCAGGAAGTGAGTGGTGAATGTATTCGCCTCGCACATACCGCGATTGCAACATCATCAGTTGTTGCAGGCTCAAAGGTACATTGAGAGTCTTGAGTACTAGACGCAGACCAGTGATAATTGTCCTTGAGATATTGAGGACAGCCTGTAGAAATATGGGTCAGCCGTGACCAAGAGACTTGACTGGAAGTACGCACCGGTGTAATACACTACGGAGCTCGACGAGACCTCCGATGCGATCTGCTCGCAAACTGGACTTCGAATGACATTTGCTGCATGGCGAGATTCTGATGAGGTATCATCATGGCGTGCTGTGAGGCCAGTGAGGCCAAAAAGAAAGGAGAGTGAGAGGTCAGCAAATGCGACCATTGTGATCTAGTCCGAAGAAAAGTATGGAAACTGACCATCAAAAGTTTGCAGGAGGTTCTATTTAATAATTACTAGCGGAAAGTTAACCGATAAACGACAAATGGGCCGACTACGCCACACGGCCACTTTATGTGGTAAGTATTACCTCATGCATGCCAACAGTATCAGCGTGGACGGAGATGAGGATTATTAGCCGTAGGTACTCGCAGTAGTACTAGATCAAGAACTTTTCTGATTCAAATTGTCCTATAGTCGTTGCCCGAGCACAATGCCGAAAAACAATTGCCAATTCAAGTACTACTATTATGATTAAACACACTGACTGAATTAAGTTATATTACATTCATTAGGAACCGAATCGGTCCCTTCTCTCGGATCCCGCTTACTCGGCTGCAATCTTAACCTGCCCGATCACCTTCTCTCTCACTCCATCCTTATCAACGCCGTTGAATTTCGCATAACGGTGATTGGGATGTGTGACCGTGGTGCAAGACAAACAGATCTGACCAAGCACTCCGAGCTATCCCCTGAGACGTTGCCCAAACATGTCTGTCCGCCAGAGAGTCTCATACAGATTGGCCATTTCCTACATCCTCTCATTTACATAAAATCAATCATAATGCATCATGCATGCCATCATGCCCCACCGGTCACCGCTGAGCGCTGAAGCTTGAAGCTTAAGCAGCACGCTTGAAGTGTTGAACGTCTGTACACGTAAGTCACAGAGAGTCTCTAACTCATTTTGGTTGCATTAATGATGGTCACCATCCGGTTATGGCATAAACTTGTTTTTTACAGCGTCTGACATTCCCTAGGAGGTTTTGTGAAGCTTTAAATCCGGCATGCAGTTCATCTATGAGGTTCAGTGGTTCAATAGCGCACTCGACAGATCCTATACATCTGTCAAGACGAAAGCGTAATGCCAGTGTGACACTGCTCTTCATGCAATTAAAGCTCTCCAGCATGCAAAACTGACCGTGTTCATAATTCTAGCGAGTCTCTTTATCATAAACGCTTCTTCTCGCCTCACGAGCCTCGATCACTAGTATTGTTCTCCGTCCGTAAAGCACAATTCTTTCAGACCTTTAACCTTACTGCCCGACGAGGTCGAGTCAAGCACGTCAGCAAACCGAGAGAGACGTAGAAGGAGAATCGCTATTACACTAATTCACCAGCATGTATCCATCCCTCCAAACGGACGCATGTGCAGTACCACCATGACGCACTTTAGGAAGGTGGGCAACTCCATAATAATGCCCACAGACTGACTCAACCAGAACCAGGTGGAAGTGCGAGGCTCCCTTGATAGCAACAATTTACGGTGTTGGATGGCACAATGGTATATCAAGATAAGTCACTCATAACGACTTCATGGAACTGACCTTCATCAGAGATACGATTGAATGGGTCCCGGAAGTGCTCCTACATCCCAAGAATTTATGGTCGAGGAATACATTACTTCTACACAACTCGTTCGCAGAGCGAATGGCGCCATCACCTCCCCTTCGTAGGCCGGTTTCCTGCTCTTAATCTGTTGATGTGTCGCAACCAGTACTACTTGACCCGCGCCGTTGGAATTTCAAGTCACTCCCTGTAACAATCGCTAAGCAGTGTCGACTCGGCTGTTACTCCCTGTCGCGATGAAGATATGAGCGCTGGTCATCACTGATATTTGTCCCTTCTGATACTATTCAATTTGCAGAGATACGGTATTGCCGCTGGGTCCGATACAGAAGCGGCTGCAGCTACGCAAGGTTCAACTGATGAGCGGGAGAATCTTCCTATGAAGTGAGGTGTTGCGGTTTGGTTGTACTCGTGCGATGTCGTGGCAGACGTGAGGTTCTCTGAAATCACCCCAAGATTTTTCTTCTCTCATGTACTTCTTACAGAAGTATCTGGCAGGTTGAGAGCATTGTATTTGATCATTTTCTCATGAAGAGGCACCAGCGCTTTTTGTGACTTAATCGACAGCGTCAACTTACTTGACCGATGTTGGCTGGTTATCACTCGATGAGGAAGGTAACGACTGTTGCACGTATGTATCAAGTGCTGTATGTACTACTATGACTATGACTGACCGCCATTGTAGAAAGTTCCAGTGTAATATATGACAATATCTGCGACTCACCTCTTCTGATCGGCGCCCGCCCCGCCTGTGACAGCTAACCCGATCCGTCATAGCGTCCCGAACCACCATGCATCTAACGTCCATTGTGCGGGCCGTGGCACTCGTATTTAATGTCGGCACACTACCCAGGGTCCTTTACATCCTGACGACGTCACGACTCCACCACACCCGTTTTGCCTTCGGCACAGGAAGCAAAAAAGAGCGCTTCGCCCTCTTTTTTTTTTTTTTTTTTTTAGCTTCCTGGCCTCAGCTGCTAGACAGTGTCTATCGACGGTTTACTTCATAGACATGCTGGTCACCAGTCAACTCAGCTGCATGGATCCCGGTAATTCTGAGGGCTCCTTTTGGATGTCTTAATAATCATCGCAGTTTTGGTTTTTGAGGATGGTGGCGGCGTTTTGACGAGAGTAAAAAGTACAATTGAATGTATATAATATATATAATCTCCCGTCTCCCGGCCGTGACGTAATTCCACCTTTGATGTACTCTACATATGGAAAGGGTGAAAGGGTTAAGAAAGATTCAGGAATGTTGGAAGTCAGAGGCCTGAAGAGGGTTAGGAATATGGAGGTTTATGGTGTACTTTAAGACTACTTGTGTATAAACTACAAAGTATTGGCGCTGCGCAGTGCGCACCGTAAGGTTTAGGTGCCACTCCCGTTTAGGACAAGGTTTGATGACGCTTAGCTGCAACTTAGCGGTGCTTGAATCCAAGTGAACACAAACTGAATGAATTGAGCAGCCCTTGTGAGCAAAATTTCTAACCTACCAGACTCGTCGATCGTACATGCAATTAATTTCAATGCGACAACACATTGAGCACAAGACAGAACAAAAAATACAATGAATATCTATAAACATAAAACATACTCACAATACCCCCTATCCACGCACTCACTTTTAATTTTCATCCTCCACCGCCACCAACTCCCATCATCGTCATCAAAGCTCGTTGTCGTACCCGCCTGCACGAATGAAGGAAATGCAAATATCTATAGTATAAACATACAATACCATTTACGCCTCGCACACACTTCGAGTCATAGCTATTCTTCATCTTTCAAAACCTGCCAGAGGACATCAAAAGCGGACAACGGTAGCTGCTACCAATTCCAGTCATCGTCTTCGAAACTCGGCGCCGTTCCTCCTTCAGCGGGTGCGAGTGAATCGGGTGTTTTGCGTACTGACGCGGAGGCAGAGGTGGGCGTAAGCACAGATGGCATCAAAACCCTCCCAGCATTCACCGTATCCTCATCTTCCTCATCTTCCAACCAACTGTTTGTGCGCGGGGTAGGGGCATGAGTTTTGGTGCGAGTGTGCAGGTACGTGGAGCGCGTCAATGGAGAGCTCGCGTTTGATGATGGTGTGTGTGAGGAAGAGGAAGCGCTCGGTAAGGTTCTGTGTAGGGAGGTGGTGCTGCTTGAGGGTGTGCGGAGGGATGAGGGGAATGGGAAAAGGGAAGGTGTTGATGTTTGTATTGATGTGGGAACGGGTGCGGGTGAGGTTGCTACTGGGCCTGCGGTTAATGCTGATACAATGGATTGAGAGACGTCTGCGAGGAGGATGGAAGCTCGCTTTTGGCTTTTGGAGAATCTGTGATGGGTGTGAGTTTGTGAATGTGATCGGGAGAAGAACATCGATAGTGAATGCACCAAACTGAAAGCGGGAAGGGAATATTACTCACACATCACCTCCAAGCTTGCGACTGACATTTCCCCACCCACCAGCTACGCCGAGCGATCCGGCGCCAGGCATTGATGTAGGCGGTACCACAGAGGAGCGTTTGCTAAGGAGTGTATTTGTGCTTGGTGAAGACCCTGGACCGTCTGCATCGAATTCTGAAGCCACCGCTGTAACGGACGCGTCTAAGCCTGGATTGATTGTACCCTGAACGACCTCTGTAGTCGAGTCGAGTTCCACGCTGCCTCGCCCGAGGTCCACACTGGTACTCGTACTATTATAAGAACTGGCATGCCTCATAAATGCAGTCGGTGGATGCGAAAGATCGCGCGATCTCCGACGAAAGACTTTTTCCTGTCTCGCTCTTGATGCTTCCCTTTCTCGTGTTTGATTCGTGAAATGTCGTTCCGCGCCGATACCAGAAGAAAGGGAAATATCTTCGTCCCAGACAGATGACACGGAACTCCTCGAGAATTGTGTCATCCCTGAACGCGTTGACGTTGACGCGGACGAGTCGCTCACACGCTGCGTGTGACGCCTCGGGACCCCTGCTGTTTCTTCTGTGTCGGTTGGGGGAGTTGGTGAGGGAATCGGAGAAGAAAGGTCACTTAGGTCGCTCAGACCTGCTGCGAGCAATCTTACGCCTTCTTTGAGGCCACCTACGACTGAAGCAGTGGGTGTGGACGAGGAAAGAATGGGATGAGGTGGTTCGCGGTTGACGATGCGCTCCCATTTTCGTTTTACTAGGAAACGAGAGAGGGTCAGTTCGCTCTGACGAGGAATTGAGACATATGTGATGGCGGATATAGTGCGGAACGACGGCGCCGAGGAAGGACGAAATGAAACATCAAAAAGGGACTCACGTTCTCCTAGATCCCCTTCAACAGCAGCCAGTTGACCAGACAGCTCGAGGCGTCTGCTCTCAGCGGCTGCAATTTCGTGCAGGAGGTCAGCGTGCCTGAGATTTAGATTCCGTTGACATCAATATAGGCATGCAGAAATCCGGACGTACTTCTCAGCTAATGTTAGGGCAGCTCTCTCTACACCCCCACTGGCACTAGCACTTCCAACAGACAGACGCGTGCGGGCTTCCCCGACTGCATTTAATCCGCGCAACTCCTCGAGTCCTACCATAGTATGCCTCTTCATCGAGCGTGAGGTCCTTTTGCATCCTTCGAATAGACCTCCCGCTCCATGTACCGCATCCGTTCCTATCGAAGCATCAGCTACTGTTGGAGACGTGGATGTCCCATGTCTCGAGAACACATCGACGCGGGAAGATATGTAGGAGATGGAAGATTGCCGGCGGGTAGCTTTGAGGGCTGTTGTCGCGTCGTTGGGGGATACGCCTCGTGCGTGGGCACTCGAGGATGGTGTGCTGTGACTTGGAGGGGGGGAATAGGGCGGGGAAGGGAGAGAACTCGCTGCTGTTGACGAGCTGGAGGTGTTCAAGAGAGTCAGGTGTCTAGTGCCATTACTATGATCCATATTCATGGTCGTGGATGACTTGGTTTTTTAGATGTCGTTGATGGTTGAAGACATGGATGAGAGAACGATGTTGTCACACAAGATAAATATCCAGCAGTTGCAAAGCAACAGTCACTTTGGAATAATATTTATCAACCGAAAAGGAAACTCTCCACATAGCGAGATGAGAGCGAGAAAAATCTCTATTTCCAGAGGTCACTGGCTGGTATGTCTCATCAAGGTAACTACATGTCGGCCGCTTCGCACTGTATATTAATACGAGAACCCGAATCAATGATGCGCTACCCCGCCCTCCTTCTCGGCTTCTGCAATAAAGTTCTTGATACTGTTCATCCTGGTCAGTCCGTGCTGCAGCACGAGTTGTTTGGGCCTGATAGAACACATACAATTGTTCCTCTTCACTGTAGACCACACACTTAGTCGGTGTCTGCAGGCAAGTAAGAATGAGAATAAACGCACCTGGATCCAGCATTTATGGGTACAGCCTCCTTCACGCGCTCTGCAAGAGGTTTGCCTGAAGATGCAGAATCTTTCTTTCCGCCAAGGGATGCATACACGGCACCGCCTGTCGCGAAGAGCGTACCCAACGTGAGGTACTCGGTTTTGATGGCGCGGCCAAAGATGACGCTACCAATATTCCAGTCAGCGGGTCAGTAGCTAGTGATTGAGATATGCGCACGCACTAAGACATGTCGATTTTCGGAAGTGGAAGAAGAGGTTCAAGCAGAAGTGAAGTAGCCCGGATTTTCCCGGATTGGCTTTGCAAATTGCCCGACTAACCCAACCTCCGGCAGACTCCCACTCTCAAATATTACTATTTACTCCCTAGCTAAGGCATATCTTAGACGAAGGTCGTACTAAGGTAAAGCCTTGATGCACAGGACGATATCAACAGTCGCGCGTGGAACAGCGTTCGAGCAACGGTCGCTTCGATTACTTCAAGAATGTTTCTCCATGTCCCTCAAACGCGTCGGTGGCAAATCTGATGGCGGCATCGACTTGCTGGGCTGGTGGTGGCTTCCCCTTAGCTCAGTTTCCCAGCCTACCCCGCTCAAACCTCCACGCAGACGCATACGCGTCCTTGCGCAATGTAAAGCAGAGAAGAAGAAGTTCTCGCCAAACTACGTTCGCGAGATGGAAGGCGTATGGCATATGCACGCTCAAGACCGCTCCCCTTCCGAATCTAACATACGCGTGTCTGAACTGGGTACAGTAGCGCTCCTCCTTTCAGAGTCAAAATTCACCACTGCAACCCTCACCCGTGCACTCGGATCCAGCGTTCCCTTTCTACTCATGCACCTCCCTCCCCCCCACCGATTTCTTCAAATTCACCCGTTGAAACCACCCTCGGAGAAGTTGGCTCTGCTTTCTGGAATCCCGCTCTCGGTGGTGCGCAAGGTCTTCTTCGAGGAGAACTTGATGTTCGATGGGAACGTGACCCGGGAGGTGGTGGACGGCCTGGGTTGTGGTGTCGCCACAAAAGAGTGCAGAACTGGACGCCGGATGCACATGGGGAGTATGTTAACGCTTCCGAGTATATCGATCGGTGACTAGGATGGTTATCCATCTATCGATGACCACTCGGGAGTTGAGTGTCACGCTACCATTGTATGTATGTATACCGCGTATTCCTCTGTACTTTAATCACACTTCCTGAAGGCGCCGACTGGGCGTGTAACTGCGTTTGCATGTTCATTTCTTTAGCGCTCGCCGACGGATTTGGTGCAAGTGGTGATATGTAAGACGGAATAAACCGAGGTTCATCACAGGCGTTCTAAACAAGGTACCTGCACCCGCAGCATCCAAATCTGAGCGTTTAGCAGGTTCATTCATCACCTCCATCATATCTTCCCCTCGACTCTTATTATCTCCAGGTTTACTGTCTACCTCTTTGTAAAGCGCGCCGTTCTCAATCAAGGTTATGGCCCACGAAGAGGCTGAGTCAAGCACGTCAGCCAGAGAAGAGAAGCGCCGTTGGGCTCATCAGCACATATTAGACCTCTAGCGGGAGAGAAGGATCCACCGCCATATGGTGCACAGCATCGCCAGGATGCTCTTTGGGAAGGTGGGCAAATCGTATTAGGATGGCCATTGACTTACTTGACAAGAAGCAGGCTGGAATGAAGCGCTCCCTCCTCGATGGCACCAGTTTAAGGTGTTAAATGGTTCAACGCAATATCAAGACGATACGATCATCATGACTTCATTGGACCGACCTTTACCAGGAGTGCGTCTAGGTGAGCGAAGAACGTCCCACTGGGAGCGAGGAACTCATGACACAGCATAGATCATCCTGGATATCTTGCTGTTAGTGAATGCGAATGGCACATCTCACCACTCGGTCGGTCCTACTTTGTCAACCACAACACTCGGACCACATCGTGGAAGAAACCGACGCCAGAACGACCAGCAGGGAGCTTGATGCCGGAGTGCATCATCGAGGGTCACTCCGGCTGCATATGGAGTCTTGCTCGCGTGGGCACCAGCTGCAATGTACTAAGCGTGTCGCAAGACTGTTCGATTCGCCAGTGGAAAATAGACGGAGAATCAGTAGGAAAACCTTTGGATAGCCATGGGATACCGATGGGTTCTATGGCTGTATCTCCTGATGAAACTATGGTTGTGAGCGGAAGTGCAGACGGCAGACTGCGGCTGTGGAACATAAAGAAAGGTAGTATGGTTGGCGATCCGTGGGAGGGCCACAATGATCACCTGAGGTGCGTCGACTGGTCTCCCAATTCCCTGGAGATAGCAAGCGGATCGAACGACGGCACCATACGACGCTGGAACCCGGACACTGGCCGACAAATTGCACCACCGATAGAGACCGGTCACGGTTGGGTCTATGCTGTCAAATACTCTCCACAAGGTGACAAATTCACGAGCGGCGGGGAGGACAAGACGATTCGTGTATGGTCAAAGAACGGCGAGCTACTTATCGAGATCAAGGGACATGAAAATCTCGTGACGTCGTTGTGTTGGTCCAGGGATGGCGCATACATTTTCTCCGCGTCGTATGATTGCACCATCCGAAAATGGCGGTCGATTGGTGGGAAGGAGCTCGTTTTTTTGAAGGGTCATGACAATGCTGTCCAATCCCTCTGTCTTTCCCCTGATCAAAGCCATCTTGTCAGCGCATCAAACGACTACTCTGTTCGCATCTGGGACCTCAAGACCAATCAGCCAGTCGGAGACCCACTCTTGCATGACGATGAAGTCCTGGCTGTTGTCGTGTCCCCCAATGGAAAATGCATTGTCAGTGCTGGATTAGACACAAAAGTCTATATATGGAGTGTGGAAGCAGCGCTCAAAAGATGTTCAATCCGACCGCGAGATGTGCGCTAATCAGTTGTGAACTCTATCCTTCGCTGATTTGTGTTGTTAGACCTTTCCCTCACATCCAATCGTCTTCAAACAGCTCGCGAACAATAGAGGCCTGGGGAGATATGTTAGCATTGTTTTTCGATTCTTAGCTTTGGCTAACGTTCATTTGATACAGGGCAATGATTTCTTTGGTAGCGACACAAACTGTGGGCCAGCTTCGCCTGCAAGCCCGCCATCTCTTCTTCGTCGTTTGTTCAGTTCCCTACGTGCCGGCACGCGACCTCCAAATTCGGTTCAATCAACACCACCCGAGCCCCGACGTTGGAATTTTAACTTATTTCGAGGAGGAAGCTCTATTCATACCGTTGATGTAGCTGCCGGTCGCAAGAAAAGTGTGAGTGGCTTTCATTGCTTCCTCGTGATGTGATGGAAATTAATATATTTGCAGAGAATTTATGTTTCCCCTCCCAGCGCAGCAGAATTGGCCCGCGCACAAGCGGCTGCAGTAGCTGCCCAACATGCGAATGGCAACCAGACTGGCAATTCGATGCAAGCAGGTCAATCTCAGGCTGCGTCGGGAACACAAGTGTCTCAAGGACGCCCGGCGAACGCACAAGCAGGTCAATCTCAAGCTGCGTCGGGCCCACAGTTGTCTCAAGGACTCCCGACGGATACGCAAGCAGGTCAATCTCAGGCTGTGCCAGGGACACAGGCGTCTCAAGGGCAAACAACAGGAACGCAAGGTGCAGGTGGTGGTATGGGAGATGCTTCTTATCAAGGATTGAGCTGCTGCGGATTTTTCTTTCGATTTTCATTTGGTCGTCGTCGTCCCACCTCGCATCAGTCATGAGGACATTTACTAAACTAGTTGTTTGGATGTTTTCTCTCTAGAAGTTGTGAGCTTTACAGACTATTTCGCACATGGCCATACACCTCGTGAGCGTTGTATTTTACTTGTCCGTGTAGATGAAAGCCATACGGCTTCTTATTACGGTTTTCAAATGAGTGCGTACCTAACAGTACATCCCATACCTCGGACTCCACAGATGACCTTGAAGTTCGAGCGTTAACGAGAACATGAAGACGAAAGGTAATACTTCTACGAGCAGGCTTCATGGACTTACTAGTCAGATGAAAGAAATTTAAGAAGGAAGTCAGTGTTTAGCGTTTATTAGAGGATGATGTCTTAGTATTACCGCACACTTGTACGGCACCGATTAAGAGTTCCTTCAATCCCGTCGATGCACAGGTTTCGCAGCGGGTCAGTGCAAGCAGAGATGAGGGCAATGGCAAGACCTTTAGATGCTGAGGATGTACATGCTGTGGCACTCTGCGCATTTGCTCCTGACCCTTATGATACTTCCTTACTTCCCACTGTTCTCGCAAACGGTAAGCAGTCCCTATTAGCATCCAATGTCGCCTGCGCCTGTTCAATCGCGTTCGCTGTAGTGGTTCATAGTACTCGTGCTCCGCTAACCCAAATGTAACGAAATCTTGAGTCGAGTTGCCGAATACCAAAGTCATCAGAGGCTAGGATAGTGACCACAAATCTGAAAACTGACCTACGAAGCGTCAGCAACAACAGCACAAATTACACCAAGAAGGTCCAACATTGTTTGAAAGCTAGTTGAATACCTGTACCTGTTTCGGTGAACTATCACGCTAGGTCAGAAAAAGAAATAGCGATAAGAATGACGCAGGGACAAGTGTATCCGCTGTCTTTGCGTTCTCGGCTTAACTAACTACAAGACCTTCTTTATGGGGAGTTTAAAATGATCTTCCTTGAATTTGAAAATACTTCGGGGTAACAACACTTTCTATATAGATACCTTCCTCAAGCTCAGTTGTTACAGCCCAGCACCTTCAGAGGGAGCCCGGCGAATGTCGCCTGTGTCTTTGAGAGCACCTATTGGAGATATGGTACCGACACCATTATGCAGGGAGCTTTCTTATTCGACTTGTCCTAGCAAAGGGGTAGGTATTGCGGATGATTCTCGATCAGCGTCGTTGACTAGTGGTTCTCCGCTTGAATCAGGGTATTTGATGTGTTCTGAGCAATCCGTCAACAGTGACATTTGTGCAGTCGAATGGGTCACATACTGGTGTCAATGATATTAATGATTCCATTGTCATCACCCTTGGTTGACATGAAAGATTCTCCACCAAGAACAAAAACTCTAGTCCCCATAGACGCCATAGCATGACTCAAACGGCTGCTAGGCGCTGGTCCCATATTTTGGAACATGTACCACCGCTGGTCTGTATGTGATAAGCTTAGAACACGGACACCTATCATTCAGCAAAATACGTACTTGACATCTTGAACGCTGCTAGGTCGCCCAGTTCCTTGCCGTCTACACCTCGCCCGCCAAATATATAGATGGATCCGATACATTGTAGCTCTGACCAGGTCTCTGTATTAGTGTCATACGACCATGTGTCATTGTAGTGGTATGGACCATCTGTTCCTCCGAAGCTGTAAAACATGAATACGAGCCAGTTCCAGATGAGCGTCCGACATACACGATGATGCAATCCTGGTACGCTACACAGACATGTCCTGTGCGTTGAGCAGGACAAACTGCTCCAATGGGTTTACACTGCTCCCAAGCTGGTGTTGTCCGTACTAATAACATATGGTTTGGTAAAATAAGCTTAAATTGTATGAGGCTTACGAGTGTTGAGATCAAATGACCAGAGGTCATTCAGGGCCTCGCCATCTGCCTGACCTCCGAAGACGAAGAAATTTGGTGCCAACCATAGTAACAGCATGACCATACCGTCCAGCAGGTGCAGGACCGTGCGTACCCACCCGAATCCACTCTCGTGAAACTGAGGCGTACATGAACTATGGTTTCTCTGAAAAACTAGTATGAACGCACCGAGATTCAGAGGATACAAGCCATTATCTTGTTTTCCTGACTGATCAGATGAGGGGCCTGTTTTCGTGTCTCCTCCCCATATAATGAGAACGCTGCTAATGAATGCACTGGCATGACCAACTCGCGGCGAGGGTACTTCTCCGGCTGTCTGCACGAGTGTCGCGGAAATATCGCGAGCAGAGAAAAGGTATAAATCATTACGGGCGGTTTCGCGAACGAGACCACCAAAAAGGTACAACTCTCCCAAAGCAGTGCCTGTCGTCGAGAGTGCATGGCCATAGCGAGGGAATGGTGGAGGTGAAGGTAAATTTGGTGCGGGTATGCCAGACTTCCAAGTCGGGAGTACAAGTGGGGGCGGGAGGAGTAAGCGCCGTGCAGACCAGGGATAAGCTGGCCATTGTTGTTGTTGCTGGGAGGCATGGGGTTGTTGTTGTTGCTGTAACTCGAGCGGCTGTCCTGTGATTAATAAGACATCATGAGCTTGTTGACATTGTTGAGCGAGAGGGGCTGCTGCAGATGAAGCACCGGCGAGCTTTGTAAACAAGGACATTGTTCGCGTTCTGTTTACTAGGATAAACGGTTATTAGAAGGAACGCACTTGTGCGACACCATTTGTGTTCTGAATTAGTAACAAATGCGTGATGCTGATGGTTGTTACTAAGTGGGGGGAAGTCTATGCTGCGGTATTGAGAGACTTCCGCAGCACTCGGCAGTCGCTAAGGAGGTTTAGAACATGATGTTTTGTAAATCTCTACCATTTCGTAACGCGAAGTTCCGAACTATAGTCGGAATTCATCATCACTAGCCCAAGATCATGAGCATCAGTGCTTGGCACTGGCAGGGTCCCTGTACTCCCTTTCGCCGATAGCACTGGGCCACAGGTCGCTCAATTGCAAATGATTCCAGGATTAAATTATAAGTGGTGCGACAAATTACGGCACTAGTGATGCGGCAGTTCTTTGCACATCATGTGCAACCTTTCCATGCATAGTGTTAAGTACGAATATCAACGAGTTCCTTGGGCGAGGTCGAACGTCCGCGATGGCATGTCGAGGGAGACCTCCACCTGTAGGATCGAATCGGTGCCGCGGACATCGGTCGAGTATGACTATGACAAGGCGTCCGATGCTATCTACGACAGTCTCTTTCTTTGGCGTGGACGAACCCCCTTAATAGGTGTGTCCATGAATCGTACGTTTTCCAGGTTGAAGTCCTTGCCCATCACAAACGCCTTTTCCATTTGGTTGATTTCAACCAACCCGATTCCAGAAACCTGAGACCAAGTCTTATTGATGTTCACTGTAGACCGCACAGTTAGTCTGTGTCTACAAGTAAGGATGACCATAAACGCACCTGGATCCAGCATTTATGGGTACAGCCTCCTTCACGCGCTCTGCAAGAGGTTTGCCTGAGAATGCAGAATCTTTCTTTCCACCAAGGGACGCATACACGGCACCACCGGTCGCGAAGAGCGTACCCAACGTGAGGTACTCGGTTTTAATGGCGCGGCCAAAGATGACGCTAACAATATTCCAGTCAGTGGGTCAGTAGCTAGTGATTGAGATATGCAAACGCATTAAGACATGTCGATTTTCGGAAGTGGAGGAAGAGGTTCAAGCAGAAGTGAAGTAGCCCGGATTTTCCCGGATTGGCTTTGCAAATTGCCCGACTAACCCAACCTCCGGCAGACTCCCACTCTCAAATATTACTATTAGTCTTCCTAGATATCTTAGACGAAGGTACTAAGGTAAAGCCGTGATGCACAGGACGCTATCAACAGTCGCGCGTGGAACAGCGTTCGAGCAACGGTCGCTTCAATTACTTCAAGAATGTTTCTCCATGTCCCTCAAACGCGTCGGTGGCAAATCTGATGGCGGCATCGACTTGCTGGGCTGGTGGTGGCTTCCCCTTAGCTCAGTCTCCCAGTCTACTCCGATCACACCACCACGTAGACGCATACGCGTCCTTGCGCAATGTAAAGCAGAGAAGAAGAAGTTCTCGCCAAACTACGTTCGCGAGATGGAAGGCGTCTGGCATATGCACGCTCAAGACCGCTCCCCTTCCGAATCTAACATACGCGTGTCTGAACTGGGTACAGTAGCGCTCCTTCTTTCAGAGTCAAAATTTACTACCGCAACCCTCACCCGTGCACTCGGATCCAGCGTTCCCTTTCTGCTCATGCACCTCCCTCCCCCTCCGCCAATTTCTTCAGATTCGCCCGTTGAAACCACCCTCGGAGAAGTTGGCTCTGCTTTCTGGAATCCCGCTCTCGGTGGTGCGCAAGGTCTTCTTCGAGGAGAACTTGATGTTCGATGGGAACGTGACCCGGGAGGTGGTGGACGGCCTGGGTTGTGGTGTCGTGACAAAAGAGTGCAGAACTGGACGCCGGATGCACATGGGGAGTGTGTTCACGCTTCCAAGGATATTGATCGGTGACTAGGATGGTTATCCATCTATCGATGACCCGACTCGGGAGTCGAGTGTCACGCTACCATTGTATGTATGTATACCACGTATTCCTCTCTACTTTTGTCACACTTCCTGAAGGCGCCGACTGGGCGTGTAACTGCGTTTGCATGTTCATTTCTTTAGCGCTCGCCGACGGATTTGGTGCAAGTGGTGATATGTAAGACGGAATAAACCGAGGTTCATCACAGGCATTCTAAACAAGGTACCTGCACCTACAGCATGTAAATTTGAGCGTTTAACAGGTCCATCCATAACCTCCATCATATCTTCTCCTTGACTGTTAATTCGCCCATCATCTCAAGGTTTACTGTCTACCTATCTGTAAAGCACACCATTCTCGATCAGGGTTATGCCTCACGAAGAGGCTGAGTCAAGCACGTCAGCCAAAGGAAGAGAAGCGCCGTTAGGCTCGTCAGCACATATTAGACCTCTAGCGGGAGAGAAGGATCCCCCGCCATATGGTGCACAGCATCGGCAGGATGCTCTTTGGAAAGGTGGGCAAATCGTATTAGGATGGCCACTGACTTACTTAACAAGAAGCAGACGGGAATGAAGCGCTCCCTCCTGCATGGCAACAGTTTAAGGGGTTCAATGGTTCAATGCTATATCAAGACAACACGATCACCATGACTTCATTCACTCGACCTTTACCAGGAGTGCGTCTAGGTGAGCGAAGAACGTCCCACTTGGAGCGAGGAACTCATGACAAAGCATAGATGATCCTGGAGATCTTGCTATTAATGGATGCGAATGGCACATCTCACCACTCGGTCGGTCCTACTTGGTCAACCACAACACTCGGACCACGTCCTGGAAGAAACCGACGTTAGAACGGCCGGACGGGAGCTTGATGCCGGAGTGCATCATTGAGGGTCACTCCCGCTGCATATGGAGTCTTGCCTGCCTGGGCACCAGTTGCAATGTACTGAGCGCGTCGGACGACTGTTCGATTCGCCAGTGGAAAATAGACAGAGAATCAGTAGGAAAGCCTTTGGATAGCCATGGGGTGCCGACAATCTCTATGGCTGTATCTCCTGATGAAACTATGGTTGTGAGCGGAAGTACAGACGGCAGACTACGGCTGTGGAACATAAAGAAGGGCAGTATGGTTGGCGATCCGTGGGAGGGACACAATGGTCAGGTGATGTGCCTTGATTGGTCTCCCAATTCCCTGGAGATAGCAAGTGGATCGAGCGACGGCACCATACGACGCTGGAACCCGGATACTGGCCAACAAATTGCACCACCGATAGAGACCGATCACTGTTGGGTCTATACTGTCAAATACTCTCCACAAGGTGACAAATTCACGAGCGGCGGGCAGGACAGAATGATTCGTGTGTGGTCAAAGAACGGCGAGCTACTTATCGAGATCAAGGGACATGAACACTTCGTGACATCATTGTGTTGGTCCAGGGATAGCGCATACATTTTCTCCGCATCATATGATTGCACCATCCGAAAATGGCGGTTGATTAATGGGAAGGAGCTCGTTGTTTTTAAGGGTCATCACAGTATCGTCAACTCTCTCTGTCTTTCCCCTGATCAAAGCCATCTTGTCAGCGCATCAAGCGACTGCTCTGTTCGCATCTGGGACCTCAGAACCAATCAGCTAGTGGGAGACCCGCTCCTGCATGACGACGAACTCTTGACTGTTGACATGTCCTCCGATGGAAAATACATTGCCAGTGCTGGACCAGACGCAAAGGTCTATATGTGGAGTGTGGAAGCAGCGCTCAAAAGATGTCCAATCCGACCGCGAGATGTGCGCTGATCAGTTGTGAACTCTATCCTTTGCTGATTTGTGTTGTTAGACCTTTCCATCACATCCAATTGTCTCAAAACAGCTCGCGAATAGTAAAGGGGTGGGGAGATATGTTAGCATCATTTTTTCGATTCTTAGCTTTGGCTAAACGTTCATTTGATACAGGGCAATGATTTCTTTGGTAACGATACAAACAGTGGGCCAGCTCCCCCTGCACGCGCGTCGTCTCTCCTTCGTCGTTTGTTTAGTTCCCCACGTGTCGGCACGCGACCTCCAAATTCGCTTGAATCAATGCCACGCGAGCCCCGACATCGGAATTTCAACTTATTTCGAGGAGGAAGCTCTATACATACCGTTGAAGTAGCTGCCGGTCGGAAGAAAAATGTGAATGACCTCCATTGCTCCTTTTTTGATATCATGGAACTTAATACATTGGCAGAGAATTTATGTTTCCCCTCCCAGCGCAGCAGAATTGGCCCGCGCACAAGCGGCAGCAGTAGCTGCGCAACATACGAATGGCAACGAGACCGGCAGTTCGATGCAAGCAGGTCAATCTCAGGCTGTGTCGGGAACACAAGTGTCTCAAGGACGCCCGACGAACGTACAACCAGGTCAATCTCAAGCTGTGTCGAGCACACAATCGTCTCAAGGACTCCCGACGGACACGCAAGCAGGTCAATTTCAGGCTGTGCCAGGGACACAAGGGTCTCAAGGGCAAACAACGGGAACGCAAGGTGCAGGTGGTGGGATGTTAGATGCTTCTTATCAAGGATTGAGCTGCTGCGGGTTTTCCTTTGGATTTTTCTTTGGTCGTCGTTGTCCCACCTTGCATCAGTCATGAGGACATTAGTTGTTTGTATGTTTATCTCTAGAAGTTGTGGGCTTTACAGACTGTTTCGCACATGGCCATACACCTCGTGAGCGTTGTATTTTACTTGTCCGTGCAGATGAAAGCCATACAGTTTCTTATAACGGTTTTCAAATGAGTACATCCCTAGCAGTACATCACATGCCTCGGACTCCACAAATGACTTTGAAGTTCGAGCGTTACCGACAACATGAAGGACGAAAGGTAATGGTTCTACGAGCAGACTTCATTGACTTGCTAGTCAGACGAAAGTACTTTAAGGAGGTTGGTGTTTAAATTTGACAGAATATCTGTATGCGCGCAGCTGTCCAAACGACAAACGAAGTCGATCTCGGAGCTCCGTAGTGAGACCAGTTAATTGACTCGTTCAGTTGCTTCGAAATATGTCTTCCACTGCAGGCCAACTAGAACGAGATCTGAGAGCACTTCGGGTGAGACTTCACGTGTATACTACCTATTCAGTCCTTACCGTCCTTTGTTCAGATCTTCAAGAGAAGAGTCCAACTCGGAGTGGTGGGTGCCCGCTGAACACACAAAAGGTAAACCTCAGTTCGCACTCGCAAGACCACTCCAGCTGCAAATGGCTATCGTCAGTTGTTCGAATTTCCCATTACCTTTGACGAGCCTTAAGCATTTGGCTACCATCGCTTTCAACGATCTTCGTCCAGGCGAGGCATTCGATACCCGACGTTCATGTTCGCTACTTTCATCCAACAATCTCTCCGTCTTCCCATTTGCACAGTCGCTCGTGGCCAGGTGGTTGGGCCGTCTGAGAATATACCATCTGAGTGCATGACGTTGCCTACGTCCGTGCAGTTGCTTGTAGTGCGGAAGGATCCAAATGAGATCACTGTCCCACGCAATGTCAAGTGCATATCCTGGAGAGGACGATTCGGGAGTGAATATCATATTCTTTCGAACGCCTCTTCGGTTGAGTGACCGGCCAACATAGATATATCCAACTCAACAATATTAATGTGATCACCGTGAATGTCTATGGCCATGAAATTGATATCTCATGCGGATCTGTGTATCATTCAGACGGATTCTACGTTTTGTATATTTTGTCGTAAGTACAGTCACTCAATATGAAAATTCAAGAGCTCGTCCATATGATATCGCCGATCGAGATGTGATCATTCTAATTTGTCCGATTGAGAATCGAAGGGCAAGATCATTTGATCAGTTGTGCGGTGGTGTTTTAAAATTAGAAGCATGCAGTCTTACGCAGAGTATGATATCTGTAGTCGCGCGTGGAACAGAAGCAATGATCGCCTCAGGAATGTTTATCAATGCTACTCACTCGTCGGTGGTAAATCTCATGGCGGCTCTGACGTGCTGGGCCGGTAGTGGTTTCCCCTCAGCTCAGATCCCCAGCCTACCCCAATCATACCTCTACGCAGACGTACACACATCCTCACGCAATGCAAAGCAAAAAAGAAGATGTTTCGCCAAAGTCGTCAAACGGAAGGCGTATGGCATATACACGCTCAAGCCCGCCCTCCATACGCGTGTTTGAACTTGGTTTGAACTGGGCACAGTAGCACTCCTCCTTTCAGAGTCAAAATTCACCACTGTAACCCTCACCCGTGCAAGCGTCCTCTTTTTCCTCATCCTCCCCCTCTGTCAATTTCTTCAGACTCACCTGTTGCAACCACCCTCGGAGAAGTCAGCTCTGCTTTCTGGAACCCCGCTCTCGGTGGTGCGTTTGGTCTTCGTAGGGAATTTGATATTCGATAGGAACGCGATCCAGGAGTCGGGAGGTGGTTGGCGACCTGAGTTGGTGTCGTGACAAAAGAGTGCGGAACTGGACGCCAGATACGCATGGGGAGTATGTTAACGCTCTCGAGGATATTGATCATTGACTAGGATGGTTTTCCATCCATGGATGACTCCGCTCGGGCGTTGAATGCCACGATAACAATGTATGTATACATACCACGTATTCCTCTCTACCTTAGTCGCACGTCCCAGAGGCACAGACTGGGCGTGTAACTGCGTTTGCATGTCCATTTCTTACAATTAAAACTAACTCTCACTGCTTGTCCAGGTGTTTGGATATATGAAGCTCAAGTGAATTCCATATCTTAGCGCTCGCCGACGGATTTGATCGCTGGTACAAGTGGTGATATGTAAGACGGAACAAACCGAGGCGCGTCGCAATAAAAATATCAGTCACATAACCGCCGCTAACATGTGTTCTCGGCAAGGTGCCTGCAACCACAGCATCCAAATCTGAGCGTCTAGCTGTTCATCACCTCCATCATATCCTCTGTGAAGCACGCCATTCTCAATCAGGGTTATGCTCCACGAAGAGGCTGAGTCAAGCACTTCAGCCAGAGGAAGAGGAGAAGCGCCGTTAGGCTCATCAACACGTATTAGACCTCTAGCGGGAGAGAAAGACCCACCGCCATATGGTGCACAGCATCACCAGGATGCTCTTTGGAAAGGTGAGAAAACCGTACTAGGATGGCCACTGACTTACTTAACAAGAAGCAGGCGGGAATGAAGCGCTCCCTCCTGGATGGCAACAGTTTAAGGCGTTCAATGGTTCAACGCAATATCAAGACGACATGTTCACCATGGCTTCATTCAACCGACCTTTACCAGGAGTGCGTCTGGGTGAGCGGAGAACGTCCCACTGGGAGCGAGGAACTCATGACAAAGCATAGATGATCCTGGAGATCTTGCTGTTAGTGGATGCGAATGGCACATCTCACCACTCGGTCGGTCCTACTTTGTCAATCACAACACTCGGACCACGTCCTGGAAGAAACCGACGTTAGAACGGCCGGATGGGAGCTTGATGCCGGAGTGCATCATCGAGGGTCACTCCCGCTCCATATGGGATCTTGCCTGTGTGGGTGCCGGTTGCAATATACTGAGCGCGTCGGAGGACCGTTCGATTCGGCAGTGGAAAATAGACGGAGAATCAGTAGGAAAACCTTTGGATAGCCATAGGATGCCGACAGGCTCTATGGCTGTATCTCCTGACGAAACTATGGTTGTGAGCGGAAGTACAGACGGCACACTACGGCTATGGAACATAAGGAAGGGCAGTATGGTTGGCGATCCGTGGGAGGGCCACAATGGCCACGTGAGGTGCCTCGATTGGTCTTCCAATGCGCTGGAGATAGCAAGTGGATCGAGCGACGGCACCATACGACGCTGGAACCCGCATACCGGCCAACAAATTGCACCACCGATAGAGACCGATCACGGTTGTGTCCTTGCTGTTAAATACTCTTCGCAAGGCGAATTCACGAGCGGCGGGGAGGATGGGACGATTTGTGTGTGGTCAAAGAATGGCGAGCTACTTATTGCGATCAAGGAACATGAAAACCTCGTGACGTCGTTGTGTTGGTCCAGGGATGGCGCATACATCTTCTCCGCCTCATATGATGATACCATTCGCAAATGGCGGCTGATTGATGGGGAGGAACTGGTAGTTCTTTGGGGCCATGCCAAACCCATCAGATCCCTCTGTCTGTCCCCTGATGGAAGTCATCTTGTTAGTGCATCAAATGACTGCTCTGTTCGCATCTGGGACCTCAAGACCAATAAATCAGTCGGAGACCCACTCTTACATGACGACAAACTCTTGGCTGTTGTCATGTCCTCCGATGGAAAATATATTGCCAGTGCTGGAATTGATGCAAAAATTTACGTATGGAGCATGGAAGCAGCACTTAAACAGCAGGGGGTGCGCATCTGCATTGTATTTCAACGTCTTTTCTATATTCTGGCTGTTGTTTAGGGTACGGATGATGCTAATGCAAGGCCTGACGCGAAGTCCAAGGTAAGTCAGTCTTTTATATCTCTTTCACACTTGATCTCACCTTTTTACTAGAGACATCCAATCCGACCACGAGATGTGCGCTAATCAGTTATGAACAATCTTATCCTGCGCTAATTTGCGTTGTTAGGCCTTTCCCTCACGACAGCTCGCAAACAATAGAGGTGTGGGGAGATATGTAAGTATCATTTTTCGATTCTTAGCTTTGGCTAACGTTCATTTGATACAGGGCAATGATTTCTTTGCTAGCGATACAAACAGTGGGCCAACTCCCCCTGCAAGCGCGTCGTCTATCCTTCGCCGTTTGTTCAGTCCCCTACGTGTCAGCACGCGACCTGCAAATTCGCTCCAATCAATACCACGCGAGTCCCGACGTTGGAATTTCAACTTATCTCGAGGAGGAAGCTCCATACATACCGTTGAAGTGGCTGCCGGTCGGAAGAAAAATGTGAGTGACCTCCATTGTTCCTTTTTTGATATCATGGAACTTAATACATCTGCAGAGAATTTATGTTTCCCCTCCCAGCGCAGCAGAATTGGCCCGCGCACAAGCGGCTGCAGTAGCTGTGCAACATACGAATGGCAACGAGACTGGCAGTTCGCTGCAAGCAGGTCAATCTCAGGCTGTGTCAGGAACACAAGCGTCTCAAGGACGTCCGACGAACACGAACACACAAACAGGTCAATCTCAAGCTGTGTCGGGCACACAGTCGTCTCAAGGACACCCGACGGACACACAAGCAGGTCGATCTCAGGCTGTGCCAGGAACACAAGGGTCTCAAGGGCAAACAACAGGAACGCAAGGTGCAGGTGGTGGGATGGGAGATACTTCTTATCAAGGATTGAGCTGCTGCGGATTTTTCTTTGGTCGTCGTCATCTCACCTCGCATCAGTCATGAGGACATTTACTAAACTAGTTGAGCATGCTCTATGATACCTCCCATGTAATTCATTTACTGTCAAAAACATTCCATTTACCATGCCCTTGGGTCCAGCCTTGCATGCGGTCAAAAATATTTCACTCCCATCGTAAGGTGCATCTCAGACTGGTAGAGTTATGCTTCGCAGTAACTGTCACTCGCGCACTCGGATCCATCTCCCTTCATGCACTTCCATTCCATTGCACTACTTTCTCCAGATCCATCCCACGTGCTGACAACACCACCAGGGACGTTGGCTCCGTTTTCTGGAATGCGCCAAATGGTCTTCTGCGCGGGGAGCTTAATGTTCGCTTGGAAGGCGACCCTAGTGGGAGTCAGTGGCTCTGGCACTTGTATCATTGAGATGGGGTGTACCCAGCCCGGATATGCAACTGGGAAGAAGTATTGCTACGTGCCATGGTCCGTGTACAGTCCACGAACTAAAATGTTGATATATACACTGTCGCTCCATTGGCAAAACATAGCGAACTATGTACTCCAAAATTTGACGGGGTCGCTTCTTTAACCAGCGCCTCTAATGACATGCAGTGCAAGGAGCCTGTAAATACAGCATATGAGCCCTAGCGTCTATTAGGAGGTCTCTCCACCGCTTCCACTATCTTCGCTATAGATTTTGCCCATTATCAAACCTAGCTTCTAGCTCATTGTCCAACCGTCTGGAAGCGCAGCGTCCTTTCTTGATCAGAGTCATGGTTAGCGAAGTCGGCGAGTCAAGCATATCAGCACAACGGAAAGACGGACAACAAGAAGCGCTATTGCACTCACCGACATTTCAGACGGGCGCGAAGGATCCACCACGATATGGTGCACAATACCGCCAGGATGCACTTTGGGAAGGTGAGCAGCTACCTTATGATACCCACCACTTACTCAATTAGTAGAAGCAGGCGGGAATGAAGCGCTCCCTCCTATGTGGCAACAGTTTAAAACGTCATCGGATGGTGAATCACGATATCAAGATGATACGCTCGTAATGGTCTCGTGGAACCGACCTTTACCAGGAGTGCGACTAGGTAGAGCGATGAAATTGTGACAGGGAACGACGAACTCACAGTTAACATAGATCATGCTGGAGATCTCGTTGTCCCCGGATGGGAATGGCACATCTCCCCACTCGGTCGGTCCTACTTCGTCAACCACAACACTCGGACCACGTCGTGGAAGAAACCAAAGCCAGAACGTCCGGCAGGAAGCTTGAAGCCAGAGTGCATCATCGAGGGTCGCTCCAAATGTATATGGAATCTTGCCTACTTGGGTACCGGCAATATAATGAGCACGTCTGAGGATGGTTCAATTTGTCAGTGGCAAAGAGATGGAGAGCCAGTGGGAAAACCTTTGAATAGCGATGGGGGAGGGATAGGTTCGATGGTGGTATCACCGGATGAAACGATGGTCATTTGTGGAAATGCAGATGGCAGACTGCGGCTGTGGAATATAGAGAAGGGTAGAATGATTGGTGACCCATGGGAGGGGCACGACGCTGCAGTGAGGAGCCTCGATTGGTCTCCCAGTTCCCTGGAGATAGCAAGTGGATCGGAAGACGGCACCATACGACGCTGGAACCCAGATACTGGGAGACAAATGACACCACCCATAGACACCAGTCACGGATGGGTGAATGCGGTCAAATACTCTCCACAAGGAGATAGATTCATGAGCGGTGGCACGGACATGATGATCTGCGTGTGGTCAAAGTATGGCCAGCTGTTTATCAAGATCAAGGGACACGACAGCGGAGTGACGTCATTGTGTTGGTCCGAGGACGGCACACACATCTTCTCTGCCTCAATTGATAACACCATCAGAAAATGGCGGGCGATTGATGGACAGGAACTCGTCGTTTTTTGGGGCCATACCCACTACGTCCATTCCCTCTGTCTTACTCCCAATCAAAACTATATTGTTAGCGGATCAAGTGACTACTCCATTCGCATCTGGGACCTCAAGACCAATCAGCCAGTCGGAGATCCACTCTTTCATGATGACGAACTCTGGGCTGTTGCCATGTCCCCCGATGGAAAATACATTGCCAGTACTGGACTAGACAAAAACATCTATGTATGGAACCTGGAGGAGGCGCTCAAAGTTGCGGTACGTGTGCTTTGGTTTTTCGATGTCCTTGTCTAAGAGTTTTGGTTGTTCAGGGTGCCGACGATGGGAATGCACAGCTGAATGCAAGTCTTCTCTGCTTCTCTTTCACACCACATCTCACCTCTTACTAGGGACGTCTAGCCCAACCGAGAGTTGTGTACCCACCAATCGTGAGCGATCTAACCTTTTCTCATATGTTTCACTAGATTCTTAATGTCCATCTGCATTTCAAACAACAGGCCAATACCAGAGGCTCGGCGAAATATGTCAGTAGAATTTTGTCTTTCAGCTCTTGCTCATCTAAATTTGAAATTTGATACAGGGTAGTAATTTCTTCGGCAACGAGTCAGACCACGCGTCTCGTCGTGCAGCTCCACCTGCAAGCCCATCGTCCCTTATTCGTTGGCATCGTTTACTCAGTTTTATACATTTCGGCACACCACCTGTAAATGCATCCCAACCAATTGAACGACAGTCCCGACACTGGAATTCCAACTTCAAGTTGTTTTCTGGAGGAAACACCAGCCACACCGTCGACGTACCTCTTGCTCAAGATGAAGATGTGAGTAACTCCCCTTTGCTCTTCTTTCATCTCATTAAATTACATCGCAGAGATATGGCATTGTCCATGAAACTGATGCGGAAGCGGCCGCAGCTATGCAACGCACAGATGGCAATGAGGCCGACAATTCACTGCAATCAGGTCAACCAGCTGGGGCACAAGCATCTCAAGTAGAACCAATCCAAACACAGACACAAGGCTCAACTGGTGGAGCGGAAGACTTTGTGTATGTAGGAGTAAGCTGCTGCGGAATTTTCTTTGGTTGTCGTCGTCCTGCTTCACATCAGTCATGAAAACATCTAGAAACTTTGCTACTCGAATATTATCTCTCTTCCCTTTCATCTGTATTTATACATTATGCGTCTTAGATATAGCTCGTTCTGTCGCACGTACATGCGCACGAAATTGATATATTTCTCTCAATAAGGGAAAGTGTGATTGAAGCAAGCATGAAGCTGTACCAGTGTGCCTGTGTAATCACCCAGCCGCTCCCAGGCATAGGAGATCGAATACAAACAGGGTGAGAGTGTGTAAAAGATACTAAAGGATAATATACCGTGGTTCTGCACCGGAGAGAAGCACAAGGACAAGTGCTACCCAACCCACCAGCACATATTGTACTTGTCCAGGTGAGCGCGAAGGATCCACCACATATGATGGTGGATGTAAACGAATGTAAACGAGTTCCTTGGGCGAGGTCGAACGTCCGCGATGGGATGTCGAGGGAAGCCTCCACCTGTAGGATCGAATCGGTGCCGCGCACATTGGTCGAGTAGGACTATATGACAAGGCATCCGATGCCATCTACGACACTTTTTTTTTGGCGTGGACGAAACCCCTTAATGGGCGTGTCCATGAATCGTACGTTTTCCTCGCAATGTAAAGGTTGAAGTCCATACCCATCAAAAACGCCTTTTCCATTTGTTTGATTTCAACCCACCCGATTCCAGAAACCTGAGACCAAGTCATATTGATGTACGTGTTGCTAGAATAATGATTGAGAATACAATGACATAGATAACTCTCGATGCATAATTATGGTTGCCAAGGAAGCCTACTTTGCACGGCACTTGCAGAAATATGTATAGAATCGGCAAGATCATTCGTCCCTTCAAAACATTGGATCAAATCCTTGACGCTACCACCGCTACTCCGTCTTGCCCGGTAATCACTTGTGAGGACGCGTTGGACAGGCTCTGGCGATATGTGACGGAGCTCCACGAGGCGTTTTGGCTTGTTCCTGCGCAGCTGTACATGCTTCTGTGGAGGTGTGGTATGGTGAAGATTTACAAAATCCTTGTGCGGTTTCTGCCGCTCCGAAAGTTTCCGCGCTGGTGTCGTAATGGGCTTGCGACGGTCTATGAGATCTGTGGGCGGAGGAGGTAAGGGAGGACAGTCGGGGTGGTCATCAGGTTTAACATATTCACGGTGAGGAAGAAATGATGCCCATGTCGGAAGCAGGCTGGAAAAAAACCCCGTCTTTTCTGCTAGATGATTTGGTGATACAATAGTCGGTTGAGGCCTAACTGAGTAAGATGATGTAGATATGGGAATATTCGTCGGGTCAATAGCACTGGTTTTGTCGAAGAGGTCACGGTACCGTGGTATGTGCGAGACCGGCGTAGATGTGAAATTCGCCAGCCTGGACACATCCGGGGACATGAAACTGGCAAAAGATAATGTTGAGAGATCGGCTCGCGCAGCCCGCTTTTTTATGAGCACATCCACTCTTGCTAGTAAGTTCTCCCTGAGTGTGTGTCAACTCAGCTGGCACAGCGAAAACTGTCAGGAAGTACAAACCAACTCCAGGGGGGACCCAGCCCCGTCACAACATCGTGACCTCCAGCAAGACATTGAAATCGCACCACCACCGCCTCTCTGTTCACATCCTTTGGCGAGGTGATAACTCCGTTGACATGGCACTCCTCAAAAAAACATTTATCCAAAAGTTTCCAGTCTTCACGCCTCCACTCGCCCGCCTTAGGCTTATAACAAGGTTGGACGCATGTTGCACTGGAAGAACGAGACGGTATCGAGCTGCGGCGTTTCCCGACGCCTGCGCTAGGGAACTTTGTGCGCGACTTGCGTGCAGCAGCGGGCCTGGAAGACGCCAATACGCAGTCGTAGTCATGCTGGATTGGTCAAAAAAACTTTAACTTGTAGAGATTGAAGAGAGATACTTACTAATTTCAAAATCGCAGCGGCTCTCGCTGCAGCATTTGGATCGCTCCCTGTAATGCATACTACATTGCTTTCGACGTCCACATCTGAATCTTCGCTCTCTTCTACCCTGATATGACGATCACTGGTTGACAGATCGCTGGATAGATCGTCGGAACCAGGTGGCACCTCCACAATATCCTCGAACACACTCTCAATATCCAATGCATCCAAGATATTTCCTTCCATGCCTTCATCCTCACTATCTGCAATTTCCATATCCTCTGGATCAGGCAAGCTCCTGTCTAGTCGTGCCTCGTACGGAAATGGGCTGACTGGCCGACCCCACTCCTTCATGCGGGCCTTTGTCCCACTCGTAGGTGGGTCCGCCTTCGTAGGTACTTGAAACATCTTGAAACGCCCTGTGTACTCTCCCTCGCCTTCTGATTCGGTGTCCGTCCACTCGGGTGATTGGGTGTCCCGAACGTCGGCATGTCTATGCGGTGACGAGCTTAAGAAAACAGGGGTCGATCTAGAACTAGTTGTTGACCCCAAACGTCTTGCACTCAACAGAAGCGGGTCTTCTGTTGGGCTGGGGGGTCTCATTGCACTCAAGTTGATCTCCGGTGGCTCCCTCTTGACACTGGTCTGCCTCGATCCATTCCTCCGCGGCGGACGTGATGGCTATTAATTCGTAAACAATCAAGTACTTATTACACTTCAAAACACTCACCGTCACACTCTTCTTTCTCGGACTCTTCAGCATCCGTCTAATAGTAAGTTTCACATTCGGCGCGGTCTCGAAATGGTTCGTCCAAGAACACTGTTTGCATCGCACGTGACTGTACCAAGTTCATTGATTACGTCATAATAGTAATACCAAACCAAATATATGCATACAGACTTGGTGCCACAGCTTCGAAATCGAAGAATTTGAGAAAAGACTGCCGAGTAACTAAGTAATATGACTGATGTCGCCTAGAGTAGAGTATGTCATCATGAAAATCATCAGTATCGTCAGAGGTCGTAAATTATCATCTAAGGGGTCATGAAAGACCGGATGCACATTGGAAAGCGAAACTGAAAGTGATCTCAGCGAAGACTATCGCGAGACAACACTTTCGCTCTGCCCTCTCGCTCGGCCACTGAAGTCTGCCGATTGCAACGAACGTTTCGCACCAAGTGACAGATCATCGTTTGCACGAGAAAAGAAGTCATCCTCGCCCTCGTACGGAGAAGTGCCCGAATTTATCTGTGTCACAACATTCGATAAGCCAAATGTTAGGTGGGGGAGACGGTGCCCCATGACTCACCCACTGCTTGAGAACATCTGCTACACGACTCGCTTCCTCGACGTTGAAGATCACATTGGTCCCCTTCTCGGCATGGAGCCGCATGAGCTCACTCAGCGACCTGTTTTTCCTACTTCTAATTGCCCCAGATGTGCTGCAGTTGTCCTGTGTCTCTTCGCCCGGAAACAGTACAGAATTTCGTGGTACTTGCGTCTGAGGTATGATAATATCACTTGAGCGGTCCCAGTCCTCATTCAGATTCAGAGAGAGGCTGCTCGTCGTGAAACTCTCCTTTGATGACATAGTTCAATTACAGTTCTTAGTAGTGGCAGGGTCGACGAAGTAGGAGAGGTGAAGGCCCTGGTATAAGACTATAATTGGACTATAAGTAACTTTATCCTTCTATTCCTTTTTGGGATAGCCTGTGACCCTGTGGGATGCGGAGTTGTCCGGCTTTCTATTGCTTTCTATCAACTTTATAGCGAAGTTACTTATAGCCTCATTGAAATCTCAGTCAAGGTCAATCCCTTCACTGCGTGTTGTCCAAAAATTCCGACGGCTTAGAGATGGCTGAGAATCTGGGGGTACCTAAGGTTTCAGCCACGTCGAAGCCATCAAATATCAGACAACTTCTAAGATGTCGGAAATTTGACCCTTTAAATTACCACTGGTGTCAACAATGGCTCGAACTTAGAGTCACTCTCACCTGCGTACTATCTACGTTTTAGCTACATCCACCTGGACTCGGTTGTACATAACCTGCAGCTAACATATATATACGAATTATGAATGAAGCTGTGCCGCACGGTAAGTGTTCAGATCAAGGTGCACGGAGTTTAAATTTACCTTGTTCTTGACGCTCGACAACTGTTGGGGATGACTGCTATATCATATTTCAATTCCACACCTGTTCTCACTTATCATGGTTAGAATAATGCGGTATCTGACTGGGAACCCGACTACACCGACGAGGGTGCTCTCCAACGAAGACTAGCAGTAAGACCTACCCACCTCGAGAATATCAAGATAAAAGCCTGCTTGCTGAGACTCTAACTACAGAACTCAAGCTCTTCAATCCACACTCGATCTCAACTACTTGTCACCCCGGCCCTTCGTCAGTAATTTGACTTTCCAGTTGTGAGTGTCCGTGAACTTGCTTTGCACAAAAATTTCACCCAACGTTTCGCAGCAACGACCTCGGCAAGGAGGTCGCGATCATGCTTGCCTGGAGTCCCAACCTGGACGGTCTCTATGAGGACTTCTTTCTGATAGTTTGGAGGTAAGTGCGTACTTCTGTTAGGGATTATTTAAACCCTTGCAATTGTTTCAGGGTCAGCAAATTCGGGAAGTCGGGTGGGTGTTCCTATTCTCTTGCTGCCAAGTTGCCGACTTACATATGAGCCCTCTTTCCAGGTCCATACTGGGCTACCGAAACTCATACAGCCCAGTAAGTAATGACAAGATCAATAGTCTTGAAAGTTGCTTATATCTTGTATAGGCTTGCCGCTTGCTTGCTCCAGAGCCCAGGTCGAGAGTGGGAAGGTCATCAGCGCCGCGACCTCCATCAATATCAATGTGAGCAACTCTCATCTACTCTGAAATTGCTAGCACCAACGCGAGCCATAATGCAGAACAGCAAGAAAACAACCTTGACAAAAGCCAACAACGTCTATCATTTCTCTGTAAGTCTGGCTTCCGTTGATTTTATCTTGACCCCCAATGAATACCTCGTGTAGCCTCTCCCTCGCCAGTGCGTGCGTGCATACATCTATGTAGCATATAGTCAGGCTGCCAGAGGTGTAGCGAGCGGGTGGCATCAGCATTGTATTTCCTATAGCTACCATGTATTCGCAATTTAAATGGAATATTAATGCATATTCACAATATTTAAAATCATTATTAAATAAAGTGTACACCATATGTGGTTTATTATATATATACGTATGGTGTCGTTTTGGACCCATGGTAGCAGCCGGCTCAAACTTGATGGCCAAACGATGTCTTCGAGGTGATTGAAATCCGGAAAATCAACCGTCTGGAAGCCGGTTCATACCATAGGTCCAGAAATGGCTAAAACTTGACCCTGGGGTCACATTCCAGCCAGGTATCTACCGTCGGAAATTTTTGACAACACGCAGTGCTTTCTGTTGGGATAAATGACGATCTCACTGAGCGCTGACGATCCTGGTACCTTATCATCCTCTTTTCCTTCAATCCCTGAGCAAACAAAGTACCAGTATCGATGTCATTCACACCGATAAAACCCAAACGCTTGCATCATTCATTATTTGCCATTGCGCCAATTTAAAAATGTCACAAATAGTTCTGGATGAAAATATAAGTCTATCTGGTAACCGGATTGAAGTGTTTTGTTGTAGCCTTGGATGGCCTAAGTATAGGAGATGTAATGAATATGATGAGCGGTTCACCGATGCGTGTAGGTCATAGTCTTCAAAATGGGTGATCCGGGCGGTGTATCGCGAAGGAAAAAAGGGAGCTTGCAAACTCAATATTGTTTTCGAGGTCTGTTAGGGTCTGTTGTCTATTATACCTTGTTTGCTCGGATTGCAGGAACCGAGGTACTTTCACTCGAACACACCTTAAATTAACGGGCTGTCCGTTCCTCACAATCTGCGCACCCCCGCCCCCGAGATTAAAATACACCATCATCGTAAGTACTGCGCTTTAAATTGATGATGGGTATCGAGTGACGATACCTTACAATTTGCTTCCTAACTCACCTCCACTACCAATCATGGCTCTAGAGCATGTTAGCTCCCAGCGACTGCATTCAGAAACGAAGGCAGATAACCCAATCAAAGTCGATGTTACCGACGACGTGGATTTTGTTGCTTATTACGAGCGGGCTTCTGGCCGTTTAGTAGTGGACCCCGAGTATGTGATTGTTGCTCCCATATATCCTAAGTCTATCATAACTCATTCGTGACTCACTAGACAGGCGAAGGTCGAGTTTGGGGAGGTAATGGCCTCTAGGCTCAAGCTTAGCCCTGATGGGTTGAAGGTTCTCTGGCCTTAACCCGCTGACGACCCGAACGACCCACAAAACGCTCGTTATTTCTCACTATCGTGTCCCTTTCACTAACACTAAGCTATTCATTTGTAGTGGACCGATTTTCGCAAGACTGTGCACCTGATCATTATCACAATGTCTGCAGTGGTACCTGACTTCGACTCTGGAATTGGTATGTATTTCACCCTCGCTCAATATCCATAGTAGTATCATCATGGAATACTTTTATTGGCAGGAATCGCGTCGATATTTGGCCTCGCTCAAACTTATGACACGACCTCGGGTGTCATCAACGATCTGACATCAAAGTGCGTGATGCGTCAATCGTTACTCACATTCAATGACAATTCCCTGAAGCTGGAGCATCTTCCTTCTGGGTGAGATCACACCATTACATGAGAATAGCCTCTTCTCATCTGTAGTCCAGGTTGGGGAGGCATCTTCTGGGTCATGCTCATGAGACGGTATGGTCGGTTGCCGGTACTCTTCTGGAGTCAGGTATATATTTCCAGTCATTTGGCTGATATGAACTCTGAAACTTGAGCGCAGCTTTTTTCGCTTGCATTCTTGGTTGGTGGCACATTGGCGCCGAATCTAGCCACCTTTGCAGGTATTTACACAATAATTCGGTATTTGTTGGACAATGTTAACTGCTGATGAAGGGATGCGATGTTTGACTGGATTCTTTGGGCAGGTCGTCATGTTATCCATGCTGCGGTAAACTGACTACGGTTTCAGAACGTGTCCCCAGGTGAATGTACGATTAGTGGCAATTCTCATGGTAGCTTCAACATTTACCAACCTCCAAGGGTCTTTATGTCGTGACGGATATCTTCCCCTTCCATCTTCAAGCACGGAAGCTGAACATCTGGACTTCGGGTTTCGTTCTGTCAGAAATGAATTCCTTTATTGGGAGAAACGTTTCTCACTATCTCATAGATCACCTTACCTATCACCATTTGTATTTGGCTTTCTTGTAGCGCGTGTGAGGTACGTCTTACATATGCTGTCCTTGATTCAGAATACTCATCAATTGTTGGATAGCTGGAGATGGGCCTATGCTATAGGATCTATTTACAGCGTCATCGTATTACTTCTCATTGTGTTTTTCATGGAAGAAACGTACGCTCTGTTATACTGTTTCTTAGGGCAGTGGCGTTGACTTTTGCTGAACTAGCATGTATGATCGTCACCTTGCATCGAAGCCACTGCAAATTTCTATGGGACTGCGATATCGATTTGAAACTTTGATAGGCGTCACTGGGTACAAGATGGCAAAATACAGACCACGATGGCCGGAAGTTCTATTGGCATCTTTGGATGTCGCTTGGCGTCCTCAGTTTTTCTTCGTAGTTCTCTTTGAGGTGAGACGAATTGCGTTGCTGACCATACTGAGTACATTTGCTGACCTTTTCGAAAGGCATTGGTCTTCGGGTTCTCGATCGGTGTGAATGTGAGCGTTTCCGTTTCGACCTGCAGTGATAAACCTATCGACTTTTGTAGACGACAAATGTTGTTTTCATGGGATCTCCTCCCATCGGATTTGGCTTTAGCCAATATGCCGTGGCTGGAGCGTATGCGACTCCAATTGCAAGTTTTTTCCATCTATGAAGTATGCATGATTAATGTTCTCAGCATAAAAATTTTAGGTCGCCGTCCTTCTTGGCGAGTTCATTGGACGTTACTTCAATGAATTCATTATGGATCTGCATATTCGCAAAAATGGTGGTTTCTTTGAGGCCGAGAGCCGCTTGTGGTATGCAAACTCAACTGATGGTCTAAGGTTAGAGCTGAGAATTTGTGTAGGACCTGTTATTTAGCCATGCCGCTTTATATCTGTGGCTTTTTGACGCAGGGCGCTGGCATACAAAATCTCAGCGAAGCCGCTCTCATCATGGGCTGGGGCATTGCGATCGTTGTGATCACCCTCAACACTGTTGCAGTGTGTAAGTCTTGGGTCCAATATTTCAAGTGTCGTGGGATAACTCAAGGAGTATTATTAGACGCATATTGCAATGACTGCTTCCCTCGTAGGGCAGTGAGTGACGCATATGTACTTCTTTGCATTTCAGTGATATGACCTCCCCTTCTAGGGCGAAGTCAGCGCCCTGTTAAACCTTGCAAGAGCATTGGGCGGTGAGTTACAATGATGCATAATTTGTCCAACGTTCACGATTGCGGGCTAGGTTTCGCAGTCGCATATTTCCAAGTCCCATGGGCTACAAAATCTGGAGGATTGATGGTGTTTGGTGTTGAAGCAGCGCAAGTGATATCGCTTGACACACTCGAAGAGTCTGACAGTTTTCATAGGCTTGTGATTGGCATGTTCTTCGTCGCCGTTCCTATGACACAACTGAAGGGAAGCTACTTCCGAGTAAGTGCGGTTCTTTTGATTTGTGGCCCAGCATTGAATCTGTACATCAAATATTAGGCACGTTATGCCTTATGATTGGCATTGACAGCTTCTCGATTTCAGAACCAGAAGAATCATTTAGAGTCAGACATGTATGCTTCCTGGTTACTTTCAACTTTGTTGTACAAATAAAAAAATTGTCCGGAGCAAGGTCATAAGTTCGCAATTATCGTACCCCTCTGCTCTGCCCCACCCAACAGTATATTTGTCATTGATATCCGGAACGGTTAACCGGGTTCCAGCGTCTAACTTCTACCAACTTTCCGACTCAGCCTCTGTCGTATGTTGTGAGCTGTCATGCTTGCGCACGGTGTCCCTAGGGAGTCCCATATATTTCCACCATCCAGGCACCATACTGGCCTTATTGGCCCACATGTACATGACAAGACAATGGACGTCGACACCTATGCATCCAAACATCAAAGACTTCTACAGTCCTGCGGACAAGAACAGCCCTCAATTGCATCCATCATCAATGTCTCTGGTCGTGATAGAGGATCCAAATTATATGTAGCGCCAAAAGGTAACAAGGTACATTTTTTGGCATATTCACTGCATTGTACACCACTCACTATATTCAGGACTCTTGTGGACAACCTCAGGTCGACCTGTCTAGTTATCGTACAACTATGACCCATTCCAAAAATGCTCCACCACACCCTTATGTGATTCCGCCTCGATTTCAGAAGCAGTATGCAGCACCGTGAGTCAGGCTGTTACCCCTCTTTGAAAGTGCCTTTATTCACATTGGCATCCAATCGAGTGCTTCACATCCGCAACCTCCCACTGAACCTCATCTTCACATCGATCAGGTACGATTCAAGTATTCCTTTGTATGAACGAACTAATCGGTCCTTATTAAGCATAAATCACAAACACTACCAACTCCCACAGAACCAATGTCTCATCATGACACCCAACCGCTGGGAGTTGAACTGGGTAGCCATATGCAAACATTGAATACACCATCTGAACCACCTAAGCGACCCCCGGATTTGCAGTCGCCTGCTGGTCGAGGTGTCGCATTACCTATACCGTCAATTAACGTCAGCCTTCCTCCACCTTCCAAGGCAAAGGTAGTAGTCAATCTCCTTGGGCTGACTGGATAGTTGATTTAGTCAATGATATTGCAGAAATGGGCTCGTAAAGAACGATCATCTGGACCTGAGTGCTCGGTTGCAGAACTTGAAGCTGTAACAATCAAACCAGAAACCCCCGAACCTTCAATTTCGTCAAGTAGCGTCAAGCTACCATCCGTTCGGGAGAGATCACGATCGTCGAGCCCGAAACCTTCAATCGGAGAATCGACTGCTCCAACATCATCAAATTTGGCTAAGGTGAGCAGCAGTTTACTTATCTCCAGTTCTGATAGTCATATTGATATGCTCGGCTAGCAGGATACGAGAGATTCATCAACTTCGGGCAAGGATGAGATGTGCAGGGATTGGCTTGCTGGTGTCTGTACCCGCACGCGGTGCTCCCGTGCTCATAAACGAATACCGAGTAATCTCACTTGTCACCGTTGGCTTCGTGGGGAGTGTAGTCGGTCGTCGTGTCTTTTCATGCACGAGCATCAGGCAAGTCCGACACACTATGATTTGAGCGTGATGATGACCTACGGCTAAGAGTTCCGATGGTTCCGTCAGGAATCAACCACCTGTTCAAAACAGCGATCCTTGAGACTTCGAAATATGCCCTCTACTGCAAGCCAACTGGAACCAAATCTAAGAGCACTTCGAGTGAGACTTCACACGAATACCACCTATTCAGTCCTTTTTTTTTTTTTTTTTAATATTTATTGCGGCTTGGTTCAGTACTGGCTTTTGATGGTCCTCACAGCCGTGGTGCCGGCATTTGGCTGCCCCGAGATCGGCTATGATGCAAGTGATCAGCCCAGGACGGTTCATTGGAACAGGTAGAGTGAAGAGAAACTTGGAGCGCCGCAACGACTTACCTTGCTCGTCTCATTGATCGATCGTATCCCGGTGGACGGTCCACTATGACCGGATTGAGCTTCCATTGGTGAATTCGCTTCCAAGTTTCCATGTACATCGTCCTTTGATGTTACCATGTCCTAGTAATTGTAATAAGTAGGCGCTTCCAATACAAAACAGCTAGTACTGGTAGATAACTCGTGAGGCTTTTTATGTAAAAGAGATCCGGGTGGCATGAAATTTGTATGGTGTGTAAATTTGAGTTCCGAGTCGTGCATCTTAAGCCGCCGTATCACAGTCTCTGCCGCAGGCTCGCCAGTGCTAGTGCTCGGTTGAACTCCATGTTGGCCAACATCCTGCGGTGTTGTCCTCGTTCCATCGGATAAAATTAGTGATACCCAGACAATTCGCGTTATAAGTCCATTCTTCATTGTATCGCCGGCGACTACTACTGCTACTTGTCATAGTCGACGTCAAGCTGTAGAAACCAGCCAAGATCACTCCCTCTTTGCGATACCCTTCTGGCTTTCTAATTCAAGTATCCGTCACAAGTGTGTGTGTATAGATCTAGTACGCTCCTTCGTCCTTGTAACTGAAATCTGAACTTACTGTCATACTATCTGCCAAAGGCCCGTCACGGTCATGGCTCAACCAGGAGGACGCTGGCACCCCAATCCGCAACTTATGCAGCATTCTATTTCGCTGGCAAGGCACCTGGCCCCCACCAGCTGGCGTTGCTCTTCCTCCAAACTTTCCTGGTCCACCACCCATGCCGCCTGGCACCAACACTCACCCACATTGGAAGGCTGGCTTTTGGCAGTACAACCCTGCCTACAACATGAATGGCGCAGGTTCCGGTGTTCACTGGGCACCCGGAATGGGGTGGGCTCAGAATGTCCCTGCCAACTTTAATCCTTACAAGCGCGTACCCCGTCCTGCAAGCCCGAGCTACTGGAGGACACAGCTCTCCGACAATGGTCTTGGTTTGGAGAATATGGTCCCTGCAAGGTGCTTGCGTGATTTGGCCTCCAAACTACGTTCCCGAGATGCAAGGCGTGGCATATGCACGCTCAAGACCACTCCCCTTCCGAATCTAACATACGCGTGTCTGAACTGGGTACAGTAGCGCTCCTCCTTTCAGAGTCAAAATTCACCACCGTGACCCTCACTCGTGCATTTGGATCCAGCGTTCCCTTTCTACTCATGCATCTCCCTCCACCTCCGCCAATCTCTTCAGATTCATCCGTTGAAACTACCTTTGGAGAAGTTGGCTCTGCTTTCTGGAATGCCGCTCTCGGTGGTGCGCAAGGTCGTCTTCGAGGAGAACTTGATGTTCGATGGGAACGTGACTCGGGAGGTGGTGTGCGGCCTGGGTTGTGGTATCGTGACAAAAGAGTGCAGAACTGGACACTGGATGCACATAGGAGTGTATTCACGCTTCCGAGGATATTAATCGGTGACTAGGATGGTTATCCATCTATCGATGACCCGACTCGGGAGTTGAGTGTCACGCTACCATTGTATATATGCATACCACGTATTCCTCTCTACTTTTGTCACACTTCCTGAAGACGCCGACTGGGCTGTAACTGCGTTTGCATGTTCATTTCTTTAGCGCTCGCCGACAGATTTGGTGCAAGTGGTGGTATGTAAGACGGAACAAACCGAGGTTCATCACAGGCGTTCTAAACAAGGTACCTGCACCCACAGCATGTAAATTTGAGCGTTTAACAAGTCCATTCATGACCTCCATCATATCTTCTCCTCGATTCTTATTTTGCGCATTATTTCAAGGTTTACTATCTACCTCTCTGTGAAGCACGCCGTTCTCAATCAGGGTTATGCCCCACGAAGAGGCTAAGTCAAGCACGTCAGCCGAAGGAAGAGAAGCGCCGTCAAGCTCGTCAGCACATATTATACCTCTAGTGGGAGAGAAGGATCCACCGCCATACGGTGCACAGCATCGGCAGAATGCTCTTTGGAAAGGTGAGCAAACCGTATCAGGATGGCCACTGACTTACTAAACAAGAAGCAGGCGGGAATGAAGCGCTCCCTCCTGAATGGCAAGTGTTTAAGGTGTTCGATGGTTCAACGCAATATCAAGACGACACGATCATCATGTCTTCTTCCAACCGACCTTTACCAGGAGTGCGTCTAGGTGAGCGAAGAACGTCCCACTGGGAGCGAGGAACTCACGACAAAGCATAGATCGTCCTGGAGCTCTTGCTGTTAGTGGATGCGAATGGCACATCTCACCACTCGGTCGGTCCTACTATGTCAACCACAACACTCGGACCACGTCCTGGAAGAAATCGACGTTAGAACGGCCGGCCGGGAGCTTAATGCCGGAGTGCATCATCGAGGGTCACTCCCGCTGCATATGGAGTCTTGCCTGCATGGGCACCAGTTCCAATGTACTGAGTGTGTCGGACGACTGTTCGATTCGCCAGTGGAGAATAGCCGGAGACTCAGTTAGAAAACCTTTGGATAGCCTTTCTCCGACAGGCTCTATGGCTGTATCTCCAGATGAAATTATGGTTGTGAGCGGAAGTGCAGACGGCAGACTACGGCTGTGGAACATAAAAAAAGGTAGTATGGTTGGCGATCCGTGGGAGGGCCACAATGACCTGGTGAGGTGCCTCGATTGGTCCCCCAATGCGCTGGAGATAGCAAGTGGATCGACCGACGGCACCATACGACGCTGGAACCCAGATACTGGCCAACCAATTGCACCACCGATAAAGACCGGTCACGGTTGGGTCTATACTGTCAAATACTCTCCACAAGGTGACAAATTCACGAGCGGCGGGGAGGACAGCATTATTCGTGTGTGGTCAAAGAACGGCGAGCTGCTCATCGAGATCAAAGGACATGATAGCGATGTGACGTCGTTGTGTTGGTCCAAGGACGGAGCATACGTTTTCTCTGCGTCGCATGATCGCACCATCCGAAAATGGCGGTCGATTGGTGGGAAGGAGCTCGTTGTTTTTAAGGGTCATGACAATATCGTCAACTCTCTCTGTCTTTCCCCTGATCAAAGCCATCTTGTCAGTGCATCAGGCGACTCCTCGGTTCGCATCTGGGACCTCAAGACCAATCAGCCAGTCGGAGACCCACTCTTGCATGACGACGACCTCTTGACTGTTGTCATGTCTCCCGATGGAAAATACATCGCCAGTGCTGGATTAGATGCAAAGGCCTATATATGGAGTGTGGAAGCAGCGCTCAAAAGATGTTCAATCCGACTGCGGGATGTGCGCTAATCAGTTGTGAACTCTATCTTTTGCTGATTTGTGTTGTTAGACCTTTCCCTCACATCCAATCGTCTCCAAACAGCTCACTAATAGAGGCGTGGGGAGATATGTTAGCATCATTTTTCGATTCTCAGCTTTAGCTAACATTCCTCTGATACAGGGCAATGATTTCTTTGATAGCGATGCAAACCATGGGCCAGCTCCGCCTGCAAGCGCATCGTCTCTCCTTCGTCGCTTGTTCAGTTCCCCACATGTCGGCACGCGACCTCCAAATTCGCTTGAATCAATGCCACGCGAGCCCCGACGTTGGAATTCCAACTTATTTAGAGGAGGAAGCTCTATACGTACCGTTGAAGTAGCTGCCGGTCGGAAGAAAAGTGTGAGTGACCTCCATTGCTCCTTTTTGATATCATGGAACTTAATAGATTGGCAGAGAATTTATGTTTCCCCTCCCAGCGCAGCAGAATTGGCCCGCGCACAAGCGGCTGCAGTAGCTGCGCAACATGCGAATGCCAACGAGACTGGCAGTTCGCTGCAAGCAGGTCAATCTCAAGCTGTGTCGGGCACACAATCGTCTCAAGGACGCCCGACGGACACGCAAGCAGGTCAATCTCAGGCTGTGCCAGGGACACAAGGGTCTCAAGGGCAAACAACAGGAACGCAAGGTGCAGGTGGTGGGATGGGAGATGTTTCTTATCAGGGATTGAGCTGCTGCGGATTTTTCTTTGGTCGTCGTCGTCCCACCTCGCATCAGTCATGAGGACATTTACTAAACTAGTTGTTTGTATGTTTATCTCTAGAAGTTGTGGGCTTTACAGACTGTTTCGCACCCAGCCATACACCTCGTGAGCGTTGTATTTTACTTGTCCGTGTAGATGAAAGCCATACAGTTTCTTATCACCGTTTTCAAATGAGTACATGCCTAACAGTACATCCCATACCTCGGACTCCACAAATGAATTGGAAGTTCGAGCGTTAACGAGAACATGAACACGAAAGGTAATGGTTTACGAGCAGACTTCATTGACTTGCTAGTCAGACAAAAGAACTCTAATTTAAGGAGGTTAGTGCTTGAATTTGACAGAATATCTGCGTGTGTGCCTGTCCAAATGAGAAACGAAGTCAAATTCAGTCCTACGTAGTGAGACCAGTTAATTGACTTGTTCACTTGCTTCGAGATATGCTCTCCACAGTACTGCAAGCCAACTGGAACGAAATTTCAAGTGAGATTTATATATATATCACCTATCTAGTCCCTACCATCCTTTATTCAGATCTCCAATTCAAGAGAAGAGTCCAACTCGGAGCGGTGGGTGCCCGCTAAATGCACAAAGAGTTAACTTCACTCGCAAGACCTCCCCCAGCTGCAAATGGTTATCGTCAATTGCTCGAATCTCTGAAAATCTCTCCGTCTTCTGCAAAGTTGCTCTTGGCTAGGTAGTTGGACTATCTGAGAATCCATCTGAGTGCATGGCATCGCCTACGTCCGTGCAGTTGCTCCAAGTTGTAGTGTGGAAGGATCCAGATGGTGATGATCACTGTCCCACGCAACGCCAAGTGCATACCCTGGAGAGGACGATTCGGCGCCCACTAGGATGGTGGCTGATTTGCCCATCACGCTCGGTTTTGGGAGTGAGTATACATATTCTTTCGAATGCCTCTTCAGTTGAGTGACCTGCCACCATCTTTCCAACTCAACAATGTGATCACCGTGTTAGCTGTGCGTGACTTGTACCCATGACTATGGTCGTGAAACTCATAGCTCGTGCGCATCTGTGTATGATTCAGACGGAACATGTGTGTTGTATATTTCTTATACAGTCACTCATGTTCTCAACATGAAAATTTGAGAACTCGTCCACTTTCTCATCATTTCCTGGAGGTGATGATTCTAATTCGTCCGATTGAGAATCAAAAGGCAAGATCATTTGATCAGTTGTAAGCGGTGGGGCTTGGAGTGGTGACATGGTGTATTTTGAAACCCGGTCGCAATCTTGCCAAGGTCTCCATGTACGATCTTAGATTGGCGACACGGAGCCAATTTGCTCCCCGCTCTCCACCCAGGCCTGGTCCTTTTACATTCTTGCAACGAGTCAGAAACTCGAGGAGTTCAGATAGATCCAGTAATCCGAAAGATCGAGTCAGTAGTCGTGAGAGTTTCATGGTGTACCGAGACAATAGACAGATCGCTTCTGCGGAGCCACAGGATATCATTACGATTCTGCAGAGTCAGTGTAATCTGACACTCGGTTGGTACGACTTAGCGTGGTGTATCATATTCCAGTAACAAAAATGACCTGGATAGTAGCATACTGAGTCATCAATGTGCCGCAGACACGCGTTGTCGACGCTATGGCGGTGAAGTGTTAAGCGCCATGGTCCGCGAAATGCTCATCAAGCCGTGCTCGTCGGTTTTCGGACCATCAAAATGTTATCGGAAGTTGGCTATAAAAAAGGAGCCAGTGACCATTTGCTTGCTTGTCCGCGACATCACGTAGACCAGTAATTCGTACCCAGGTCGAGTACAAGTCGAGCGTTCAGAAGTGCGGGATTGAGAATATCGTAGAGCAAGCGAGCGGGAAATGCCGTCTGAATCGGCGTCAAGTCGGGGTTACTGATCACTATTAGCGCTTGAATAAGGACCGTCATGATGCTGGCACCTCCATCCAGTCGTACTCTCGACAAAGGCTAGTTGAATGCTATACGCCGTCTTGGTGTCCCACATTGCAAATACCGCACACTTGTCCGGCACCGATTAGAAGGCGTCCTTTCAATCCCATCTGCTTCTCAAACTGATGGACAGGTTTCGCAGCGGGTCAGTGCAGGCAGAGATGAGAGCGATGCTAAGGATTTACATGCTGTGGCACTCTGCGCATTTGCTCCTGACCCTTATGATACTTCCCACTGGCATTGTTCTCGCAAACGGTAAGGGCACCTGCGGTTTCCATCGGATACAAGGGAGAGGACAGGTCGCATCAATCCTCGCACTTCCATCCTTTTTGGTTCACCACGATGGGAGGGAAGGAGGTCGATGGATGGTGAGATTCGCTGGCATATCGGTCCAATCTAGGTGCACCTCCAGCACACTTGGAATTAACTAGATCTATTGATTGTTTTGTTAGAAAATCTATGGAACATTTTCCGAGGCATCACACCAGGGGCTGCGGATGGTGCGATGAAGTTGGCTTGGTTCAGTACTGGCTTTTGATAGATGCCAACGGTCCTCACAGCCGTGGTGCCGGTATTGGGCTGGCCCGAGATCGGTTACAAGGTATAAGCGATCAGGCTAGGACTGTTCGGATCAGTTCATTGGAACAGGTAGAGTGAAGAAAAACTTGGAGCGCCGCAACGACTTACCTTGCTCGTCTCGTTTGATCGATCGTATCCCGGTGGACGGTCCGCTATGACCGGATTGAGCCTGATTTGCTTCCGTTGGTGAATTCGCTTCCAAGTTTCCATGTAGAGCTCATCGTCCTTTGATGTTGCCATATCCTAGTAATTGTAATAAGTAGTAGGCGCAAATGCAAGCCACTAGTACTGGTAGATAACTCGTGAGGCTTCTTAAAAGAGATCCGGGTGGCTTCAAATTTGTGTGCATGCTGTGTAAATTTGAAACCTTGTTCCGAGTGGTGCATCTTAAGCCGCCGTGTCACAGTCTCTGCCGCAGGCTCGCCAGTGCTAGTGCTCGTTTGACCTCCGTGTTGGCCAACATCTAGCGGTGTTGTCCTCGTTCCATCGGATAAAATTAGTGATACCCAGTACAATTCGCATTATAAGTTCATTCTTCATTGTATCCCCGGCGGCTACTACTGCTACTTGTCATAGTCGACGTCAAGCTGTAGAAACCAGCCAAGATCACTCCCTCATTGCGATACCCTTCTGGCTTTCTAATTCAAGTGTCCGTCACAAGTTTGTGTATAGATCGAGTACGCTCCTTCGTCCTTGTAACTGAAATCTGAACTTATTATCTACCAAAGGCCCGTCATGGCTCAACCAGGAGGACACTGGCACCCCAATCCACAACTCATGCAGCAACAACCCATGCCACAGGGTTGGCAAGGCACCTGGCCCCCACCAGCTGGTGTTGCTCTTCCTCCAAACTTTCCTGGTCCACCACCCATGCCGCCTGGCGCCAACACTCACCCACATTGGAAGGCTGGCTTTTGGCAGTACAACCCTGCCTACAACATGAATGGCGCAGGTCCCGGTGTTCACTGGGCACCCGGCATGGGGTGGGCTCAGAATGTCCCTGCTAACTTTAATCCTTACAAGCGCGTACCCCGTCCTGCAAGCCCGAGCTACTGGAGGACACAGCTCTCCGACAATGGTCTTGGTTTGGAGAACATGGTCCCTGCAAGGTACGTGCGTGATTTGGCCTTCAGATATGATCTAGCTTGAAGGACACTGTAGAACAGATCGTGATCGAGAATCTACAAGGGATGTACAAGGCGATACCGCACCACAAACTCCGTGGATATGGAATCCTCCGAGTCTTTTGTCAACGGAGGGAACAGACCGTGCTACCCCGACGAGAGACTTCAATAATCGTCGGAGCTCGCAAGATAGTATTCGGAGTAATTCGACCCCGACCAATTATGGGTTATCACAAAGAGGTTCGCAGGACAGCCATAACACTACAAGCACAAGCACACCTGTGCGAGACTATTTTTACAGTCATCCATCTTCGAGACATGGTTCCGTAGACAGCCTCGGGTCCCGCTCACAGGGGGGCTTGAGCCAACATTCTATCTCTTCGGCAACCCCGCCACCACCATCGTCCCACGGTCGTATAAATTCGATTTATTCAAGTCGGTCGTCATCGACCGCACCACAATACGTACCCCCTTTTCCAGCACCGCCATCTTCATCTTCATCTACATCAACGGCCATGTCGTCATCAACCCGCGTACAACAACCTCTTCAGGCACCCGTGTTCACGAGAGAGCCAGAGTCATTTATGACTAGGTCAGACTTTCAAACGACATCTTCATCCAATGCCGTGCGGACCCCCACACGCTATCCAGCGACACGTAGACATACCGATGAGGCTCTCGACCATCTGTCACGCTCCTTTTCAGCGCCTCAAGCGAGCGCTAGCACTGCTTCCCGTGGCCTTTCGGTGCCGGAACCCCTTTCGCGGCATCATTCACTCCCAACCACGACATCACCGTCCTCTATAGGTTCGCTGTCCACGTTTACGGAGGATATGAGTAGTGTACTGAGCCCCCTCATTAACTCTGTACAAAGATCTGCTGTTCCTCATTCATTATCACGGAGTAGGACAGAGCCTGTAATTCCGCAGGCCCATTTATCGACCATTCCAGAGTCTATGTCGTCGTCTAGCCATGAGAGCTCAGAAGACTACTTTCATCCTCTATCTGCACCTCCAGATTCTGACGAGGAATCGCCAGAATCCTCACCTTTGCGTAATCGTGTCCGTACGCGAGAGATAGAACGTGAACGGGAGAGAGATCGCGAGCGACGCAGAGAAAGGAGCCGATCGTACGAAAGAGCGAATCATCTGACGCCATACAACAATAGTTCGCGGTCCTCGAATCCTCTCCCGCCACCGCCGATGGAGCGCCCTAACCCTGTTGCGTCTGCACCGCCTCCTCAGTCCCCAGAGCCTGCGCACTATACGCGACGCATACGGAAGGGGTTCTGGAACCGACGCGGGGACTACCTCACGGCGAATTCGTACGTCGTGTATGCACCAGAGAACAGGGCGTATCCTCCGGAGTTGCAGCATTATCCCAGCGAGACGGAAGGATATAGAGATCAGTATGGTGTCTTTGTGCCGTATTTGGCGGAGAGGCCAGAGTTACCAACGAGTTTGCCATATCATGGACGGCCTCCAGCGCAGCCGTATGACAGCGTGAGTGTTGTGCATTTTTCTTCATCGATAACGTGGCTGATGGGACTTAGTTTGTTGTCTACAGTTATCATTGAGGATGGGAGGGATAATTTACTCCGAGCGATTACTGGGGTACCAGAGCATACAACAGATCTATTACATTGTATAAATAGAATCATAAATGCCACAGACACGACAGAACCCTACAAAGGATATCGACACAAGTACAACATAGTACACAGATGGTGGAACAAATGGAAAGTGACGCAAGCCTTGAGAAGAGGCATAAAATAAGATGAAACAAGACAAAAAAGAACATATCAACCAATGGGTGATCACAGAAATTCTACCCCAATGCCACCATGCTTTTCTCGCATGTGTTCATAGATACCATCTCCCTTCGGGAACGTTTCTAGACATTCCCAGCAGATGTGGGTTTGGCATCTGACGCAAGTCATGTGGTTGCAACCTTCGCTCCGTTCTATTGGAGTCCTGCAACTAGGGCAGTTTTTGACATCATGAGTGGCTGCCCATTCATGGTACAGCTTGTCCTCTGCCTTGTCCCGCTCGTCACAGGTGAGCCCATCATGAGCCTCCGTATGGCAATTAGAACAGATGCGAACCAAACAAGATGGGCATTGGAGAACGACGCCGCCAGAAGTTGCACGATATACCTGAGAGCAGTCTGGTGTTGGGCAGTGGTGGAACTCATCCGCCCGGGCGTGAACGTATGACCAAAATGACGCTTCACACAGGGCAGCGAAATCCTCATCAGAAATAATCCTTTTGGCGAGGCCGGTAGAGATGCGTTCCGTACACGAGGCGTCATCGCCCAGGCAGGTGAGGGGGAATGCCTTGTTTTCGACTGCGGACACAAGGTAACTCTCGAGGCAAGACGTGCACCAAATATGTCCGCAGGTGAGAATGGTTGGGACTGATGCTTCAGTGAAGCAAACAGGACAGACAGATTGGGGGGATGGCGTGGAGCTATCTGCATAGCGGCTTTGTACCTTTTCCACCGCTTCACAGGCGATACGGTAAGCCTGTTCGTTACCTCGAACGACCAGATTGCGCTGATTCGAGATGTAATGGACGTAGCAGTTCTCAGGACCAAGGGTCTTCTGGAGGGTCACAAGGTCTGTGCCTATAAATGGACCAACTACCCTGCCTGATAGAGGAATGCGCCACCATTTTCGCGCCTGTAATTCTTGGAACCGCGTCATGATATCTTTTCGAGCAAGCTGACGCTGTTCAATTGGGCCCAAAAGTAAGATTTTGCCCATCCGAGTTCGTAATCCAATGCCAGTGTATCGACTCTCTAGCTCACGAAGGAATGAGTAACCGGATGGTTGGGAAAAGAATCTGTCCCATATGGGTTTCCTCTGGAGAGTCACGACTTCACCATTTTGAAGTTGTTCAAATTCTGCTTTGGCAATCCCAAGATTGCTCACGTTTTCGGCCGATATCCTGATATGAACAGGCCCATCAGGCGATGTCAGGCGGTCAACAAGAGTCACGTCATGGTTGAACCTTGTCCGCCACGTCCACCGAAGGCGAGCAATGTCTTCTTGCAGCATCTTGAACTTGCTTAACGGCAATGAGAAGTTGAGTGACTGCACGTGCCGAGCAGATATGTAAGTTTTTCCTCCAATTGCACGAGGACGTTGGCCATCTAGATGATCCCTGGCATTGCTGGCATCCGCGTGGGTCTCAAAGGTTGCCCATACGAGAACAGTGCCGTTCCAGATAGGGACAACAAGATCGAAATTGGACAGATTGCCGCATGAGTGTAACATCCGAAGTATTACTTGGCGAGCGCTGTCGAGTGAGTCGTAATTGGGGCGTTCGAGTAGGATCGACTCTGCGTTGCCGAACTGCTCCAAATCCTTTCTCTCTGCATCGGGAGGAAGATGAGAAAACATGACGTTGTAAACACCAACTGCGGGTAATCCTTCGTACAAGGCGGCTGTGAGAACATTGTCCCTCATCACCAATCCAGTGGCGGCTGCAATCGCAGCCTTGGCCTCATTAAGGGTTGCGTACCCTGCGTACCCAACGCGCTGGGGCGCATTCCAGGTAATACGGACAGCGGTATCTTTGAGCACTGTGGTACGGCATGCGGTAGTGTTCAAAGTCAGCTTTGCAGTGAGTCTCCTCCCCTGGATTTGGCGTCCATGAAGGGCGACCGAAGCCTCCATAGCTTGCGCTGCAGTGGAAAACTGCACTTTGACGGTTAACCGCTTAGCACCCTTTCCGTCCGGAATACATAATTCGTCGACTTGATATACTTTCAAAAGGGAACGGAGTTGGGACTCCTTGACGTCCGGTGACACGTCTCCAAGGTGTACCCATCGTGTTTCAAATCCAGTAGTCACGTCCTGTACATCGAAACCACTACGGAGTTTCACTGTGATATGATCTGCGATTGTCACGGGTATGACAAGATCCTCATTTCGACGTGTGTTAGGGGGTGGCAGGCTGGGTGGTGGGTGTCGTGATGGGGAGTTGCCAGACGCTGGTGCGCCATCGGCACAAGTATTCCGGACTAGTGATGGAGCATTCGTTTGTGATACGTTCTAGTAGTATGTGTTAGAGAGTTGTGTATTACTAAGCTCATAGAACTCACATCATTGGGGCGTTTGTGCGAGAAAGGGCAAGGGTGACGCATGCATCGACCTTGCAACCAGTCATAACAAACTTTCAGCTGGCAGCCACCGGATGAGTGCCAGAAATGAAACCGGAGAGGAATGCACATACGTTACTGGATGCCTTGTGTCCCGTGTATTCTGGCGTAGTGATAGTCGAAGCCGCCTGAGAATGTCGTTCTGACCCACGGGATTTTGTTCCCGAAGGTGGGACTTGTATCATGGAGCACTGAGCACTGCTGGATGCGTTAGAAGATGGAGGTCGAGTTGAGTCTGGGGATATCGGGATGAGGGCCAGTTATGCTAAGGCAAGCAGATAAAATAGTACCTTGATTTATTGTGCCTCGAGTGCTGCCGTTTCGAACAGGTGCTTGACTCTTAACAGAACCTTCAGGAACTTTACCGCCCTCTCGAACTTTGCCGTTTTGTTGGTCGTTAACGGGACGGTCGGGAACTTCGGTACATCGAACAGGTAGTTGATCTTTAAGAGGACCAGCGGGAACTTGCACGCTGTCTCGAGCGTTGCCGGGTTGAACAGGCGTTTTATATTTAACATGACGGTCGGGAACTTGCACGCTGTCTCGAATGTTGCCATTTCGAACAGGAGGCTGATCTTTAACGGGACTGTCGGCAACTTGCACGACATCTCGAGGATCACCGTTTCGAATAGGTAGTTGAGTTCGCGATGTGTTCTGATACCATATGTTAGAAAGTGATATATATTACCAAACTCAAAGCACTCACATCGTTGGGACGTTCGTGCGAAAAAGGGCAAGGGTGACGTTGGCAGCGACCCTGCAACCACTTCTGACAAACTTGCTTCGGTCGGCGACCATCGGGCTTCACAGGATGAGCGCTAGAAATGAGACAGAGGAGGAATGCACATACGTTGCTGGATGCCTTGTGTCCCGTGTTTTCTGGTGTGGTATTAGTCGAAGCTGCCTGAGACTGTCGCTCTGACGCAGGGGATTTTGTTCCCGAGGGTGGGACTTGTGTCATGGAGCACTGAGCATTGCTGGTCGTGTCAGAAGATGGAGGTCGAGTTGAGTCTGGGGGTATTGGGATGAGTTTGCTACATTCGGCTAGCCATGCTAAGGTAAGCAGATAAAATACCTTGATCTATTGTGCTTCGAGCGCCACCGTTTCGAGCAGGTGCTTGACTCTTAACAGAACCTTCAGGAACTTGAACGCCCTTTCGAGTTTTGCTGTTTCGATTAGGTGGTTGGTCGTTAACGGGACGGTCAGGAGCTTGGGTACAAGTGGTGCCATTTCGAACAGGTAGTTGATCTTTAACAGGACCAACAGAAATTTGCACGTCGTCTCGAGTGTTGTCGGTTCGAACAGGTGGTTGATATTTAACAGGACGGTCCGGAACCTGCACGATGTCCCGAGTGCTGTCGTTTCGAATAGGAGGTTGACCTTTAACGGGACCATCGGCAACTTGCACGACGTCTCGAGGATCGCTGTTTCGAACAGGTGGTTGATTCCTGACGGAACTATCGGAACTCTGAGCCGTAGGTCATCATCACGCTCAAATCATAGTGGTGTCGGACTTGCCTGATGCTCGTGCATGAAAAGACACGGCGACCAACTACACTCCCCACGAAGCCAACGGTGGCAAGTGCGATTACTCGGTATTCGTTTATGAGCACGGGAGCACCACCTGCGGGCACAGACACCAGAAAGCCAGTCCAAGCACATCTCATCCTTGCCCGAAGTTGATGAATCTCTCGTATCCTGCTAGCCGAGCAGATCAATATGACTGTCAGAACTAGAGATAAACTGCTGCTCACCGTAGCCAAATTTGATGATGTTGGAGCAGTCGATTCTCCGATTGAAGGTTTCGGGCTCGACGATCGTGATCTCTCCTGAACGGATGGTAGCTTGACACTACTTGACGAAATTGAAGGTTCGGGGGTTTCTGGTTTGATTGTTACAGCTTCAAGTTCTGCAACCGAGCACTCAGGTCCAGATGACCGTTCTTTACGAGCCCATTTCTGCAATATCAATGACTAAATCAACTGTCCAGTCAACCCAAGGACATTGACTACTACCTTTGCCTTGGAAGGTGGAGGAAGGCTGACGTTAATTGACGGCATAGGTAATGCGACACCTCGACCAGCAGGCGACTGCAAACCCGGGGGTCGCTTGGGTGCTTCAGATGGTGAATTCAATGTTTGCATATGGCCGCCCAGTTTGACTCCCAGCGGTTGAGTGTCATGATGAGACATTGATTCTGTGGGAGTTGGTAGTGTTTGTGATTTATGCTTAATAAGGACCGATTAGTTCGTTCATACAAAGGAATACTTGAATCGTACCTGATCAATGCGGAGATGAGGTTCAGTGGGAGGCTGCGGGTGTGAAGCACTCGATTGGATGCCAATGTGAATGCCCTCGGCGGACAGCGCAGCCTTTAGATCTAAAATCTAACGCCCATGAAAACCTGTGGCTCTTAGGCACGTGTGATGTGGACTCACAGATGCAGGTGACTGTGGCTTCTGGTGAGACGACAATGGCGAGTCAACAATGAAAGAATTCGTGTTGGTTATTCGTCCGCATGTGGAAGATACAGGAATGCACTGCTGCTGGGGAGAGGTTGAATGGTTAAAGCTTGGATTTGGCTTACCCGTCCTATGGCACACAAATAAAGGCACTTTCAAAGAGGGGTAACAGTCTGACTCACGGTGCTGGGTACAGCTTCAGCAATCGAGGCGGAATCACATGAGGGTGTGGTTGAGGATTTTTAGAATAGGCCATAGCTGTACGATAACTGGACGGGTTGACCTGAGGTTGTCCACAAGAGTCCTGAATCTGAGTGAGTGGAGTACAATGCAGTGAATATGCCAGAAGATGTACCTTGTTACCTTTTGGCGCTACATATAATCTGGATCCTCTATCACGACCAGAGACATTGATGATGGATCCAATTGAGGGCTGTTCTTGTCCGCAAGACTGTAGTCTTTGATGTTTGGATGCATAGGTGTCCATTGTCTTGTCATGTGGGCCAATATGGCCAGTATGGCGCCTGGGTGGTGGAAATATGTGGGACTCCCTAGGGACACCGTGTGCAAGCATGACAGCTCACAACATACGACAAAGGCTGAAAGTTGGTAGAAGTTAGACGCTGGAAGCAGGATAGACCCGGTTGACGTTCCGGATATCAATGACAAATACTATTGGGGCAGAGGGGTATGGTAAATAATTATATTTATTTTCCATACGCTTATCAGAATCATTGGCAGACTTCGGCTTCGCCGATCGGGCGTATCATAAGCCTCACGGGAACGACCAGCATGATTCGTTGGGACTACTGCCGAGCAAAATAAGAATAGCTTAACATAACAAACATGAAATTGATTGGGCGACATCAACTAGCATCCACGAAAGTCACACCCTTGAGGGAGATTTGCTGCCAGGATCCTTAACCTTAGTGATGTATGGAAACCATTGTGCTTTCTGAATTAACGCAGAGTATACAGAAACATAAAGTAGTAAGAGAGAATTGCAACAGTGTTTAATAAGGGTCGGTTCGACGACAGATCCTATCGGGTATGCGAGATATGCGAGGTCCAGTAAGTCGCCGAATGATCCGTGGGTCCAGACAGTCATTCCGTTGCAGATGCCTAACATTCGAGACAGGTGACACATTCGTCTCCAGGTGAGAGTCGAGACGCCATGAACTTTCTTGCGGTTGCACCTGTTTTGAACCACGGAACTTGAATGACAGTTGACTTCTGATGCTGGAAACTGCAACACTAGTCTGCGGTAGTCACATCAGAGAAATGAAAATAACAGTTTCAAGCCTCGAGTTACCATGAGAAGTGACAGTGCCACTTCCAGAAGACGCCAGAGGAATACCAAGAGACTGGTTACAGCTTGAAAAGTCTTAAGGCCGAGCAATGACGCTAACGTAGGATGTCAGAAAAAAGAGCACAATTAATAGCAACACAAACTGGGTTCGACAAAACGCAGAAGCCACTGCAGGTTAATTAGCCAAGCTTCGTGTTTTGACTTGCGCTGAAAGGTGTCAATGAGGGCAAGGGCCGTCTGATTGATTGTTTCAAGTTCACGGTGAGTCACTTCCGTGAGCTGGGAAATCCTGTTATCAAGAAGTGAAACAGACTCTGCAACCTCTCGCTGGATCTCTTGTACATGCAATACTTGGGAAAGGGAGGTCTCCAAAGAGAATACAAGCCCTGTGATCACACTCTGCATGTCGTAAAAGGACTAGATTGCAGATGATGTCAACCTGCGACCAAAATGGAAAAAAAAACCAGTCACATTTTGCATAGCAAAGAAAGTCGCGTCAAGCGCGGACCATTTTTGCTGAACTTGATCCTGGGGGTTTAATCAGAAGAATGTTAAGGAAAGTATTCAGACGACCGCACCGCGACTGCCCGAGATTCAAGGCTCTGCTCTGACATCAATGATGCGATTGCTTCAATTTCGGCGGTCAAACGCGATTCGACGAGTGATAGTAGCGACGACAAGGATTTTGAATGCTGTGTATTCCTTCAGGAACGCTTCGAAGGCCCAGAGAATGAGAACAATACGCTTAATGTCAGGTCATCAATCCTCCGATCAACCTGGGAATGTCAGCTTTCATCGATAAGCTGTAGATAGGTTACCTTGTCCAATGAATGAATATGATCATCGAAACTGCGCTGGTTGATAAGTGACAGGGTAGTTTCCATCTTTGTGAACAGCTGCAAGGGCTTCTTCAATAACTGTATCTAAGAGATCAGAAGGTCACCTACTGATTGCGCATTTTGAATTATGGAAGTAGATGTCACATCTGCGACATCGCGTATATTACCGCTAGTCGACTTCAACACGCTGATAAGATCGCGCAGGTCCTGTGAGAAGGAATCAGCTGGCCAGTCGTGCTTATTGGGGAATTTCATTGACTGTAGATGATCGCTCCCAATTCTGGTGTGCAGCTGTGAATCCCCTTTGCTGTTCGAGAAAAAATCGAATCAGAGCAAGTTTCTCCATCGTTATGTTTCTATAGATATCCTTTGCAGTATCTAAGGGGTGAAACGTGAGATCAACAGGTACCATCTATGCTGGAACGCACCGATTTCCATCCATCGACGAAATGCGAAGCACAGCTGGGCTGATCCCAACTATTAGCAGAACAGCCAAGAAATGACCCAGCCTCACGGATTTCTCGCAGGTACCCAGAGTAGCTAGACCAAAATTGAGCGCTCCGAGAGAGTGCGCTATGTATCAATGAGCGTTCGCCTAAAGCATATCAACAGTGACGTACTCAACACAATCACCTACTGCATGATGTGGAATGTGTGATCCGACATTGTTGCTAAATGGAGAACACTCGAGAGGTGGTGTATGGTGGCGGGCTGTAGCAAGTTCACAGAGGGTGAGCCTGATAGCGACTAAAAATATCAGGAAGGTCTCAAATCGTGCACACGAGACCGAGAAACCTTCTATGCGTTCATCCTCGCTCATGTGAGATACCTCGCAACGATTTTGTGCATGCCGTGCGGCGTCTTGGAAGCAATCATTTTTACGCATATATCCATCGAATGCACCTGCAAATTATAAGATTCCTGTCCCCCATTGAATGCAAAAGATCGCGATCACCGATGCCAGTGTGTTTGGAAATCAGGTCGATCTCTTCATGGGATAGCTCAGCTAGTAAATAGAGCGTTATATATGTATAATAATACAAGAGACACAAAAGCTACCGTGCATCTGAGATGAAAAACCTTGAGTATCATGCTTAGCAGAGTGATCCGGAGATTGACGCGACCATGACCAGGCGATACAGCACCTGATGATGAATGTGAATGTCATGAGCCTGGAAGCCTTTGCCATCGGGATATTGGTATATAATTTTATGCGGGTAACATAAACATTGCACCAGGAATCGGACAAGATTACCTCAAGGCGTTCGGTTCAGAGGGCTTAGTCAGCGGGGAGCACGGACCAGCAGTCGTAAACAAAGCATCTGCGCATGACATCTAATACAAATCTATCTGGAGCACAGGACCCCAAGTACTGATGCTCATCTCAGGTTGGTGACGATGAATTCCATACATGCTATCGCTGGGCCAGAGTTGAAAATGGTAGATAGTTGCAAAACACATCACAGGCTCACCGGAGGTCGAGGATGTGTGGTGGACTGGTGGTGTAAGTACGCCTCCGGTGAGGTGGTCTTCAGATTTTGCAATTCTGATAGTAAATATAAATAAATATAAATTATGTAATATCGCTTACATATTTATGCCTCGCGGAGTTCCATAATTAAAAGTCGGTGCTGCCGCCGAGTCATGCTGAGGCACGAGGCAAAATATAGTGCGTACACTGCATGCACGCATGGTCTCCACCGGAAAACTACTAAATGGTTGGCTGTGGGCTCGCGCGCTGATCTGGGTGAAACTCGATCGAATTTGTAGGCTGTACAGTTGGAGATTTTTACGTTTGTGAAAAGCCTATATCCGCAATATTGAATCTTGCTGACCCGATCTGAGTCCAGATAGAAATGACTAGTGCACAGGCCATCACAATGAGCATGCACATGAGTATGTATAACGTTGACGATCATCAAGTCGCACAATGCAGTTATTAGAGTTCTTTGCAGACTACTCTCCGCGTGGTGATTCTGATGAATTGATGAATGGCCCTTACACCCATATCGGCTTACTGCTCTTGGTTCATTCTTGGTTCCGACTGTCCTTATACTACTCGATGGTTCGTCCCGATGCAGTACTAGTATAGCTCATGTGTTTTCAGGGGTTTTTCTTGCAAAGTTTGCCTGCTGTTTGGCTTGCATCCTCAATGAAGAACAATGTTCTCCTTGCAATGAGCCCAGTGATGTGGAGCAATATCCTTGTTATTATGATGCCCTCTGCTATCCACCATATCATCTTGCATTTTTTATCACTAACCGAGATGGTTCTACTAGTACAGCGAGGAAATTTAAAAAACACAATTTATCAGCCCTCTTGAATAATGTCCTAGCTGAATGTGTTTGTTGTCTTTCTGTTTTGCGAGGAAGACCAAAAGGACTGTGTGCGTACGTGCAACTTTCGCTTTCAAGAATAACGTTCTCGATGGTGTGATCAAGGTGTGATGCTTGATAACGCAGGAATCATTGAAGATCCTTCTGACTCGACTACAATGAATGTGCCAATTGTTTTACTATTTTATCGGGGAACTGTGTTCCCCGTCTTGCACCAGCGAATAACTTGTATCGTGAACTTCTGAAATATTTCGAAGATCTTACTGGAGTTCAAGAGAACATCTACGCGATATACAGTACCACTGCTGTTGTTACACGCTTATTCCAGTCGTCAGATCCGTTGCAGCCAAAAGTCTGACAGTAATATTTGCGCTCATGATCATATTGAATATCGTGTTGACTGCTTCTGTGTTTCCTCAGATGTACTACAATTATCTGCGAGTCTTATCTTATCTTAGTGTCTTCATGTGGAGTCGGGGGCTGGCACAGCCAAGCGCCGCTACGATTCTAGTATGTACCTTCTATATTCCTGGATAAACTCTACCATATGTATTGTATATATTGTTTTGCGCGTTCCCAGCTTGTCGTCGGCAATCATAGCCACTCCACAGTCTAAAAATGAAATCAACCTTGACTCTGGTGAGACGAAGCGACAGGACTTACAGCAGGAGGCTTGGAAGATATATCATAAGTGACACGATTGATCCCACTCACTTCGTTTGTGATGCGGGACGATATCCGACGCAAAATCTCGGGAGGGAATGCATACCTGAAAGATCAAGTTAGTATTGAACAGGATCAAAAGTAAGATAAAGCCCACCAATCCGCAGTCATGAAGTCTTCCGATGTCACCGCTCTCAGAGCAATTACCTGTGAAATACGTTGAGACAGCGAACAAGAGAGAATACTGTCCTCCAAACCTGTTCGTATGTGCGCTTGTCACCCATCACACCAACAGCCTTCACAGGAAGCAAGATGGCCATGGCCTGGCTAATTTGATTGTAGAGATTCGCCTTGCGAATCTCCTCGATATAGATATGATCTGCTTGCTGCAGGATTTTCACTTGTTCGCGTGTGACAGGACCCAAAATCCGAATAGCCAGACCAGGACCCGGGAAAGGATGACGTTGAACCAAGGGTGCTGGTATCGACAGGAGTCTCCCAAGTGCACGAACTTCATCTACGCAAAAAGTGAGTACAATTGGCAATATAGGATTCCATTAACCAGACCTTTGAAGAGCTCGCGTAGGGGTTCGATCAACTTCAATTTCATGTCCTTGAGGAGCCCACCAACATTGTGATGGGTTTTTATGGTCGCACTAGGGCCCTTAAAGCTGATGCTCTCTATAACATCTGGGTATAGGGTTCCTTGCAATAGCCATTCGATCTTTCCCTTTGCTCCATTCTCTTCCTTCTCGGAAGCTTCCTCGATCTTCGCTGCTTCTGTCTCGAAGACGTTGATGAAAGTATTCCCGATAATCTTGCGTTTCTGCTCCGGATCCTCGACACCAGCAAGTCGGGAGAGGAAGAGCTCAGAAGCATCCACTACGGTCAGGTTGACCCCCAGATCTTTATTCAACATATCGTTGACTTGTTGTGCTTCGTTTAGACGAAGCACGCCGTTGTCCACCATGATGGCGTGAAACCTGATACGCGAGTAAGACATAAGTTATGAAAATGACATGGAGGCACACCTGTCGCCGATTGCCTCGTGCATTAACTTGGCTGCAACGGTGCTGTCGACGCCTCCGCTGACCGCACCAATCACACGGCCTTTCTCACCACATATCTCGCGGATGCGGTCGATTTCCTTGCCAATAAATTCCTCCTGCAATCACATTGAGTATCACAATAACGCAACACAGCAATTGACTCACCATTGTCCAATTCGCTTGGCATTGGCATATGTTCAACACAAATCGACCGATGAGCTGCCTTCCTTGAGGGGAATGTGTTACCTCTGGATGGAACTGAATGCCATAGAAAGGCTTGGAGTTATGTGCAATTGCGGCGTAGGGAGCGGTGCTCGTCCGTCCAATGACATGGAAGTCAGGAGGTATGAGAGACAGTTGATCGCCGTGCGACATCCAAACCTTATCAAAGGTCAACTTAGCTTATGACAAACAAAACAAAAAACGCACCTGCATCTGATCGCCGAGGCCTTCAAACAGGGCATCGACAGAGTTCCCTAATTCGTTGAACCTGCTAATCTGAACTTCTGCAAGCCCGTATTCGCGATGATCGCATTTTGCTACATGGCCCTTGTAATTCCAGCAGATCTCCTGGATCTCGCGTGAGTTAGTGTCCATCGAGATATTTGAGAAAACTTGACCTGGAGGCCATAGCAGATACCAAGGATAGGGACGCCCAGAGTGTAAATACCGGGGTCAGCGTGAGGTGCGTCGTCATCGTATACAGAGTACGGAGATCCAGAGAGAATGATCCCTGAAATTTGTGTCAGAAATGCGTTTCCCTCTGCATCATATAAGTGAACCTTTAGGCTTGAACTTGAGGTCTGCTAGCTTTGATGTACACGGCATAAGCTCTGCGTATACGTTCAACTCGCGGCATCTCCTTGTTATGAGGTGACTGTACTAAACCAGCACTCATGGTCAATACATGAGGCGATTTGAGTTAGAATATGACATATCCCGAACCTGCGAACCGAAATCAAGAATAAGGATGGTATCGAACTGATCATGTATTTCGGCCATGTTTTATGATTGAAAGTTGAAGAAGAGATCTTTCATCAGTGAGCTAATCGGTTGCTATTTTTAGATACAGTGAGACTGTAATCCGAAAATTTGAGCTCGCTACCTTTACATAACCATCCTATTTAGGTCAAGAGACGTAATATTTACGTCTGCACCGCTTCGACAAATTAGGATGCAAAAGTACCGTGTTAATAACTGCATTGCATCTGATGGGAAGTGATAGGGAACCTCCCGAGCACCGTGATGCATGATGCATGATGGCCCATACAATTGAAACAAGAAAATATTTTATCGATGGCGGCCCTTTGACAAAAGATTCAATTCAGGTTCAAAATTCCCTCAGAGGCGGCCCGGACTTCGAATACTATATTCAAGGTCCCTGATCAAACTTAATGAAGCTTTGAAGGGTCACATTGATGAAGACGTGGACTGAACTGCTGGTAACCTATCCTAACATGAAGTTTAGAAATAAGGTTTACTACTACTAGCCTAAGACTGTTACACACCTTTTGGTCTAAGTTATAATTTGAATCGTGCAGGTATGGCTCTGTCCGGATCCAGAACACACCATAGTAGGCGTGCATGGTCTCTTGATGACATACTAATTTACTATACACGGGTCGAGTGCTAACGGGCTCGCAGACTCTAAGCACGAGCTAGCTGCTAGTAACACTTAACAGCACTTACGGCTGATGAACTATTCGTCAATTTTAATATAGTGAGTCCGTGTAAATACATAATTATAAGTTGTCTATGGGTACAACGTTTGATAATATAGAAACATAATCAAGTGTTTGAGTGTCAGTGCCAAACCAGCAATTGTAGACAAGACTAAAAGGCGAGACGCAAGAATATGGAATACAGTATGCAATCTGAAAGAGAAGTCGATGCGGGAAGATGCACATAACATAAATATTCACAATGCCCAAGGCTTACCGACGATCGTCGCCTCTTTTCCTAGAGTTAGAAGCACCCGAGAGCAGTTTCTGCTCCCAGAAGGCGCTCCCCTCTCCGTCTTCCCAATCCCCCGTTACCGGATTTCTTTCAAAGTCACCATCCCTGTATCCATATCGCTCCTGCAGTAATTTGAGGAGAGGGTTACGAAGGGCAGGGTCCATACGTACGGCCTCTCCAGGATGGTAGCTGCCAACATCATGACGAGACAAACTTTCTTCAAAAAGCGCCTCTTCATATGTGCAACCACAGTTTAAATAACCGGGGGGAGCCATACGGGGTGGGTGTATTCGACGCTCTCGACGCGAATCGTGCCAGGAGCATAGCGCATTTCCAGCGCGATTCAACGAACAGAAAAGCCGTATGCGAGCTTCTGTCCGAGCTTTCCAGGCTGCCTGCACGGCCAGAGGAGTGGGCAGAGTACTAGATGCTGCAGGGGTAGCTGTACTCGTGGACGGCCCTGAGTGTCTAATTGAAGTGTTAGCGATGCTGCGGCCCGCTAATTCTGCTTCAAGCTCCTTGATACGCTGACGGCCCTTTTCATTTTCTAGCTCAAGGTCTTTCACCTTCTTTCGAAGGTGTTTGTTTTCTTCTTCCATGGCGTCCTGTGAAGGGTGGCGAGACCGATCATATGACATCCGAGATCCTGGGCGGCCCAGCATAACGGCGGGAGAGTTTTGAGAAGCACGGTCTTGTTGAAATGATATTTGACTTGGGTAGGTTTGCGCAAATGGCGGGGACCTTGATGTGGCGGATGGATGATTAAGGTGTGGTGTATCAAGACCCATGGTAGGAGTGGTATTGTAGGGGACGGTGGAATGAATATTGGATTGCATGTTTGGCGGAATATTGGACATATTGTGAGCACCAGGCACCCAAGATGTCGGTGCATTTGAGTAAGGAGGTCTGGTTACAGCATTCCATAAGTGTGGGGGAATGTTCATGTCCCCGACGGCGCCAGACAGGCTTGATGTCGGAGTCAAGCTGGAACCAGACGCTTGTGGGCCTATATCCATGTTTCCATGAGACTGGAAGAGCAAGAAGTACATTATGTGAGCATGACAGCGAGGCTGGAGAAAGGTGACTCACTTGGACAAAAGGGCTTGGCAGTGTGTGAGGCGGTGACTGCATGACGCGTTGCCCATTGTCCACAGACCTTCGCCCAGGGGAGTCCGATTGAGAGTAAAGCATCCGACTAGGCGTTCCTCTCGAAGAAAAAGGATGGGTCATGGTCGTGCGTCGAGCAGACACTTTACGAGAATCCCTTTTTGAATGAGCCTGTCGAAGGCTTGAGGATTGAAAGTGCGTTCGTCTCGGGGGAGAACCAGTAGAGGAATAAAGCCGAAGGGCAACGGGTGAGGACGACACAGTGCGACGTTGAGTATTTGAGAAAGTGCGGGTAGAGTTTGAGGGGGAACGTTGGTTCAGTGACGTATTTTCTATAGCCTCGCACTTAATATCCACGGAATGGTCACCCTGGATGCCTTCGAACTGATTAAATGTATGGAACATATCTACAAGGCCTAGGCAGTGTTAATCACGCGACCTTTCGCTGGCAAGGAGAAGATTGGATGACTAGAGCCTCAGCAAGTCAAGCAACGGACAGAGCCTCCAGAACAAGGGGATGGTTGAAGACCTTAGGATGAGTGTCGCGACGGAATTGTTAGTAGTTGCGAAGCAATGTCTGATACAACCGCAAACTCACAGCATAACACGTCTCGACGATTCAATCACAACACCTGCGACGGGCTGTACGGGAGCATTGATCATACCTCCGAAGACTACCATTGCTAGGCTAAGCGCTCTATTATCAAAACATTTTTTGATCGCCAGTTATAAACGCCGGACTTTAGCTGGAGGTCACGGCATGCGATCATCAATGAATATGAATTGCAGTGGCACTGCCCGCCATAGGTCGGGAGTCCTGCATTGCTAGCGGATGGTAGCCAGGTTTGAAGTACAACTTATTTATATGCGTGGACACTGGAATTAGTCAGTGGCAATCGTAATTGCTCGCTGGGAAAGTGGTACGAAACTAGTGTCCTGATTCCTGAAAATTGAAAGCCCAGTCAACACAACTGGGACGCACGTAGTACGTACCCGCGAATGCTATGTGACGTACTTAACGTTCGACAGTGCGGACATCAGGGCCAAGCTTTCCTGGGCGACCGGCACAATACAACATATTCAGCTGTGCCTGTGTCGTGCAGATCATGGGACTGCTGCATCAGACACAGTAACCCTTAATCGACGCCGATCTTCGGATATCGGTTTGATGTCTGGAATAATTGAATGGCACGCGCTTGTCCTCCAGCTGCAATTTACACAACAATATAGGAAGAACAACATAAATTGATAGGAACTTGGGAAGGAAAAATAATTCTAGGTATTATTACTGCCAAGAAGCACTACAGGCAGTGCCAATGTTACATGCAGTAACTGTGATATCCATGCGCTTACATGCTGTAACCATCATAGCCAGTTTGTCAGAGTGTAGCCAAAAGTGCACAAAAACAACGATAGACAATTGGATACACACCAGAAGCTGAAACATGGCTTGATGACCTCAAGTATCCATAGAAGCAAAGAAGAGGCCGGCTGCTCACAGTCAATCAATTATAGCCACGGCTAAGATCCATATGATACTGAATGCAAAAAGTCAAATCATTCGGAGAGCTGCAGTCCCGAAGGACTAAGCACTCAGCGACATGTGCCAGAAATGAATCGCAAAGGTGAGTCTTGGGGGGACCATGGGGGTGGGACCTTGTAAAAAACCCCATGGGTTAGGTCTTGCCTGGTTTTAGAAGCCTGAAATTGATCAACCACTCGATCCAGCTACGGCTTCAGGGTCGTATCGACGTATATCTCGCCAGTGTTTACCCTTGGGAAGAAGGACACTGTATTGGACTGAGTAGATGGTCACGGTACATTGTCCGATGACAAACCTAGACTCTTCCGGCATTTCAATCTCTCCTGTCTTGAGGTCGATCTTGATAAGTTTCGTGATTTCCACGGCAGGACGGTTAGGACATCTGGAAATATAGCCATGTCAAAATTATGTCCACTTCCTGAGGTGTAGCGTTCACACGAACATCCTAAAGATACGAGGGATAGGGAAGCATCGAGGCTGAACTTCTCCACTAGGAAGCTCTTCTGGTTCACATGTATATTGCACTTGAAGAACACATGTCGTTAATTATTCAAGAACGTATCTGTAGAACATTTATCATACCTATTTCCAATAGTCGACATTTCTTTCTCTGAGTCTCTGTCACATCGTCGGATTGTTCAGGGAAGGCCATGTCCATACAATACAGAAACTGTGAGAGAAGAATTGAAGGACGTCAGATAGGGTGGGACTAGATGTATGTCTGTCGACGGCTCGCTGGTCACGAGTCGAGGGTGGGACTCTTGTCATGATAAACTCCCACACGCCTTGTATGGAAACTCCTTGATAAGCGCACGTGGCTTTCCGAGATAAAAAGTCGCAGCAATCAGTTGCTCATCTGGTTTCACTCATTTTCCTTCTCCCATCATCGATCATCTCCTCAGAAATATTTCAACATGGTCTTCAAAGTAGCAGGTATGATGATCATTTTTGTGTCAATTTTGTCGATCCGAACGAGTATTCCCTGTAGATGTCTCTCTCGCAGCGTTCGGTCGCAAGGAGATTGAGATTGCTGAGGTATGAGTTTCGCCTTTTCGCGATCGATCGTCGACCGATCCCACATCTTTTAGAATGAAATGCCAGGATTGATGTTCGTCAGGGAAAAGGTACTTTGTGCGAGCTCGCAGACGAGTTCCTTTTTTTGATTTCCTTGCTTTAGTACGGACCCTCTAAGCCTCTTTCTGGCGCTCGTGTTGCTGGATGCTTGCACATGTGAGTTCGAATGACGATTGATCGTTGCGGAAGTCCTTATGGTCTGCAGGACCATTCAAACCGCCGTTTTGATCGAGACATTGACTACTCTCGGCGCTGAAGTCACCTGGTCATCTTGCGTAGGTGCCTATGATTATCTGATCATCGCGAGGCACTCACTTCCGTTGGTAGAATATCTTCTCGACCCAGGACCATGCTGCTGCTGCGTGAGTATATCTTACTCCATGATATCAGTATCCTAATCATGACTTTATAGTATCGCTGCAACTGGAGTCCCTGTCTTCGCTTGGAAGGGAGAGACTGAGGAGGAATACCAATGGTGTATTGAACAGAGTCTTACTGCCTTCCCTGGTGGCAAGTCATTGAACATGATTCTCGACGACGGTGGTGATCTTACCACCCTTGTCCACGAAAAATACCCCCAATACCTGAAGGGTAAGTATTTTTATCCATGTTGCAACGCACCACTGACTTTGCCGGAATAAAGACATCAAAGGTGTTTCTGAGGAGACTACTACGGGTGTCCACCACCTGTACAAGGCTTTCCGTGAAGGCAGGTTGAAGGTCCCGGCCATCAACGTCAACGACTCCGTCACGAAGTCCAAGTTCGACAACTACTATGGATGCCGGGAATCTCTTGTCGATGGTATCAAGCGTGCAACTGATGTCATGCTTGCCGGCAAGGTTGCCGTTGTTGCTGGTTACGGTGATGTCGGAAAGGGAGTGAGTAGTGTTTTTTTCGCTTTCCCCCGGCTGTCGCTGATGGTTGATTGTGTAGTGTGCTGAATCACTGCGTTCATACGGCGCGCGCGTTCTCGTTACGGAAATCGACCCCATCAACGCCCTGCAAGCTGCGATGGCTGGTTATGAGGTGACGACCATGGAGGATGCCGCTCCGCGTTCAAATGTCTTTGTCACCACCACTGGTAACCGTGATATCATCACTGGCAAGCACTTCTTGGTTATGCCTGAGGATGCTATTGTTTGCAAGTGCGTACAGTATCTATTACTTTGGTGATGCGAACTCACTCTTTGATAGCATCGGTCACTTCGATGTTGAGATCGATGTTGCATGGTTGAAGGCCAACGCCAAGCAGGCTGTCAATGTAAAGCCTCAGGTTGACCGCTTCACAATGCATTCCGGTCGTCACATCATCCTCCTCGCTGAGGGTCGTCTCGTAAACTTGGGGTTGGTTGATTTCAAGTTCAATTTCTGTCCCGTAATTAACCTATGATGAATTACCAGTTGTGCCACCGGCCACCCGTCCTTCGTCATGTCTTGTTCCTTCGCGAACCAGGTGTTGGCCCAGATTGCTCTTTGGACCACCCCAGAGAAATTCCCCCTCGGCGTTCACATGCTGCCCAAGGAGCTGGACGAGGAGGTTGCTCGTGCTCACCTTGCTCAGCTCAACGTCAAGTTGACTGAGCTCAGCACCGAGCAGTCCGAGTATCTTGACATCCCTGTCCAAGGTCCATACAAAGCTTCGCACTACAGGTTAGACAATTGCGCTCTGTCGTCATCTTACATTGACCAACCCCTTCAATAGGTACTGAACGTATCGATCACTGCATGACGGCCTCAACGTGCCCTCGCTAAATAAGAGGAGACGGGATCTTCAACGTCCTTGTAGGTTGGATGTTAATTATGGAAGAGTCTCAACGCTCTTTGTCGAGGTTGACAAAAAGGCTGGCTTCTTGCGGGGCCATTGTTGGGGATTTCCTATACTTAAAAGACTTGGCTTCTTGTAGTACGCTGTGGAGTCGGGACAGTGCAAGCCATGCGGGCCTCAACGCGCCCTATCTATAGTGTAGTCCTATCTATGCAATCGAGATGAGATGAGGATGTTGATTTGCGCAGATATCGGCTAAGCGATTGTATCAGATCATATCAACATCATGCCGCATCGCCGATCGGCGCTATAGCTGGACTTGGATCCTGCGCACCAATTTCGAGCGTCAGACAAGGGCAATAAAGCTTCAATGCAATACTCAAGTTGCACGCTAGACTCATCACTGCCCCGGAATCAATCAAGATGCTTCTCACTTTAAGCATCCCCGAGTTTTGGCTATCGCAGCACTTTTAATTTGGTCACGATACTGAGATCGCAATCATTGAGCTCCGAATGCGCGATTTCAAAATCCAAATGATTTGACACATTGCTCACCAGTACTAGTGTGGGAGGTGCAAGAGACATGCATAATCCTAGAAACACCTTCAACGTGTAGAGCTATTTTTCAGAAAATCTAGCAAAGAATGCATCGAAAACCATGAATTTGGCGCAAAGCCTTGGGGATTGTGCTGGTATCAAAGATAAACAAGTCGTGATCTGTTTTTGTTACGCCTGAGAGTCGCGAACGACGAGCTCCTTGATGCGTCCCTCTGCAAGATCGTACATCCATCCGTGCACAGTAACTTTCTTCGCATGCGGATCTGCCCAAGCAGTGGTGATAGGTTCTGACTTGCAGATATTGTCGACCTGCTTGATGATATTGGCTTTGACGACCTTGTTCAGCGCCTCATTCGCAGAGCACGCGGAAAGATCGAGAGATCGAACGAGTGCGGTAAGGGGGCTCAACCAGCGCGTGAGTGGGTTGGATGCGCTGGGGTTAGTGGCAGCGACTTTGGCTGCTTCTATGCAAGCCATGGCACCTCCGCAGTTGGTGTGACCGACGAGAACGACTGTTGGAGGCGTATACTCGTTAGAGATAGGATCGACCTCATGATAAGAGTAGTAAGAAACTCGCCGTGTTCAACGCCAACTTCTTTGACAGCAAATGAGAGGACTGAGAGGGCGCTGTCATCATGGAGGTGGAATTGGCTACAGGGACGGGATGAGTATAACACGGATTTTGATGAATTTTTTTCGTACGTACTTTGCAACGTTTCTGTGCACAAAGATATCACCAGGCTTAGATGCTGTGATGATCGATTCCGGTACTCGTGAGTCAGAGCAGCCAATCCAAAGGATCTGAAATGAAATTAGAAAACGTGGCTAAAAACAGAGCGATGGGCATACCTTGGGATTCTGGCATGTGGCTGACCGAGCGAAAAAGTCGGGTGTGTCCTTTACTACGGTTTGTGCCCACTCCTCGTTGGCGTTGAGCAAGGTTTGGAGGGGTCTGTGGGACATATTGCGGAGGGGTGGGAAGCGTAGTGATGGTAAGACGAATAAGGATCGGAAAATGATTGGGCCACGGATGTAGGTGGCCCTAAGCATTGTCTTATAGCACGGTGAGTGTCACTGGTGAGTACAGATCAGCTCAAGTACGAATGGTAGCATGGATGATGGAATGTGACCCGAGTCTCGCGCGATCGAGTGGGAGCTCATGTGAGCGTCGTTGTAATCGCTAGCATAACGGTATATATCTATTTTAGTCACCTCTAACCACTTTGTTCTTCCTTGTTGAAATAAGTATTTGGCGACTTTCAGCAGCATTTAATTATTAGAATACTTCTATATAAAAGTCTGAGTATCTCCCACCTCGTCACAACTTAGAAATGCTTTTCAAACTACAGACCAATTATATCGATAGATTAGTAGCAAGGTCACGGAGTTTGAAAGGCCAAATCCGACTCGGACATGCATTAGACTTTTCCTAGCAGTGCTACGGAACCACATCAGTACAACCATCTTACCTTTTGTTAAAAGAGCGAGGTCACCGCTAGGTGAGACACTAGCGCTTAGCCCCTACTAACAGCAAGCTTTATTTGATAATGATGCATCCATGCAGGTATGTAACGCCGATTGGTTTGCGCTCAGACTCCATGGGAGTATGATTTGAAATCCCCGAACGAAGATCTTTCATGATTAGCTCTCACACCAAGAAATCAGTATAAGCTTGCAATGCCTCGTGCCTTGGAATGACTGCGCAAGTTGGTTATCGGATCATGCATGTGGCCCCTCAAACGCCTCGTACTCGTCAGATGGGCCTCCGGATCACGCGCTCAAACACCACTGTGTGACTAATTACGTCGGTTCGAAACCTGACGTACATATTCGCACTAGTCCTCAGCTGCAGCTGGCCAGACGACTATTCTCTGGAGGTTTTCAGTTGTCCTTATAGGTCTAGGTCTGTACTATGATGATATCTTTCGTCAATTGTTCCCTGTTGCTTGTGTCACAGATACAAATGATATGCAACCTGGGGTTATCCGCCAAGGCTATCTGCTGATTAGGGCGGAGCCAAACTTTGCTTTGTATACCCACTCTACACGAATTCATTGTTAACATTGACATATCGACACCCTGCTGACTTTCTCCACTGCCAATGATGTGATTCAATATGTTGCTCGTCAACTTTCCGTCAGCTTTATATTCTTTCATGTCCCTTGTCAATCCATGCTCAAATACGCAATCTCCGCGAACTATGCACTTCAAAGATTGGATATAACCCGTAAGGCTGCTTAGGCCCATCGGAGCGTTTTCGTAGTGCGTTTGCTTCGCGACGTCCTGTCTTCTAAATTATTGGCCCCTTGCGCCGAACATAGCAAATTACCTGAGACACAGGTAATTAACAGCTAGGTATTTGATATGTCAAGCGAGATCAATCCCTACCGGCCATCTAGCCTCTATCATTAAGACACGCTCAATGGCGTGGATCGGACTCGTGCACCACGGATATGAAGCTCACGACCGTGTGCAGATCTGCGTTTACTATATCTCATACGAACTTTCGGTGTAAGTGCCGATGGCAACTAAATGTACTTGCGTGATCGGATCGACTCTGGATACCATGCCCGGCAGCCTGGGTGGAAGTGGGTAGGCGACCGCAAACATCCGTTTGAAACTCAAACAAGTTCATGCACTCCCGCCATTCGTAGGCAGTAGTAAGAGGACCACGAGGCAACGGTTATCCTGACCTCATTACAAGTATACATTCGAAGATGCTACTTGGGCATTTTTGGAACCACCGCATGAGTGAAGCGTGTATGCGCGTTATATGCATCCGCCAAGAATGAATAGATAGTTTTCGTGCTAGCGGCATTGACAACTAGGCTTCTACGGGCCGTTCCTCTCTGGTAAGGATTGTCTTGTGCGCAGTATATTTATCCTAATGTTCCAAAGGCGATTACAATAATAGAGAAGGACGTCATTATAGCGTCGGCAATACACACAGATTGCCACCACTACCTGAGACCTTCATGATACAAATTCATTTTCTATGCCAAACACAATTGAAGAAGACTGGGACGTAAAGATCCGACCCGACGTTTGCGAATTCGCCTATGCGTGGAATAGGAGATGGGCGTAATACAATTGCAAGATAGAATAGGCATCAGCTGTCCAAGATATACGGCAGTGATGGTCATGAGGTGGATATCGCCAGGAGGTCATGAGGAACATTATCAGTTTATCAACTGGATAAGAAGCCTATGTAAAAGATGCATGATCGTGATTGATGGATGAATCAGATGCTTTTAATGCTTAGGCCTATTAGGCTCGATCGTATTCGGTCGAGGCTCGGTCGTAGCCGACACCATTCAACGGGAAATGCCGATATGGGTGTAGGGGCCATTGTCAAATTATTATGTAGACGAGCGCGTGCTTGAACCCCTTCATCGCCTCCCCCTACTATCTTCCATATCCCTAGTTTACATCAAACACGCCCAACCTGTTTTAACCCCCATCTGTTACCGGTCAAGCATCTCTCAGACCATCGACTTCTGCAACCAGTCAATTAGCTAACTGTTAACCATCGATTTCGCGTCAAGTCATTTCAGGCACGTTTGCAAGCAGGCAGATGGTTTCGTCAGCGCCTGCACCATTGATTAAACCTCCAGTTTCTTACGCTGAAAGTGTAAAAAAGACTCCTCGCTCTCCAAACGCTGTTCGGAACCCTCTTGGAGACTTCCCAACCGTCTCTGGCGCGTCTGGGGTATCTTCATCTTCAAGTTCTTCACCACCTTCGAACGCCACATCCCAATCACCCAAATTGCTCAGTTCGGTCGAAGCGACAAGCGGATCTCAGGCCGGTGTTTCTGATTTTCCAGAGCTCCCTACCGAGATATCTTCGCAGCATACCGTTAAGGACCACAACGGACCAACGAACCATGTGCATTCGAATGCCACCAACGTGACAAAGGCGGCGCCTACTGTGAATGTATGGACCGAACGTTTGAAAGAGCAGATGGCCCATGCACATCTGCATGTCCACCAACCTCAGAGGCAACCTCGCACAATAGTCACATCTTCTGTCGGAGCGCCTTTAGTCCCTCCCAGGCTAAGGCCCATTGTCATGGGTACTTCCCCGCATCCAGTTGATGTCCCCAACTCTGTATCATCGACTTCCACATCTCGTTCGAGTCCATCGCAGACGATTTCTCTCGATGGAGATGATGATGACCATGATCCTTTTATCGTGCGCATGCCTTCACACCTTTCTCGACACTCCTCCTCCAAGTCTATCCATCTAGTTAATGACACTGATGTTTCTAATTGGCAAGAGGCCGCAAAATCTCCATCTGTGGACCTTGGAGGAAATGATGGTGGCGACAAGTCCCGAAGATCGGAAAATCACGCGGGTGCACATAATTCCTCCAATTCAGCTGATCTATCCAGAAAGAGTACGTTATTTACCTTGTCGACTCCCTGCCCTTCGCCTTTCTTAAGCATCCTACTTTTACGATTCTTTACAATGGATATTCAGACCGTACTGACTGGATGATGGTGCTCGTCACATTTATGTTCGGCAGATAGCATTGATTCTACCCGACATCAAAGTGATTCAAGACCACCATCAGCTCAAATGTCTCGGCTGAACAGCAGAAACGTATTTGAGGGGAACTCTACAGGTTCGCACTCGGTGCCCTACTCCAGAGTGGAAAGTCGAGCTGGGAGTTCGTCTTCGAGTCCTCGGCTATCAATCCGAGGAAAGCGGCTACCGGATGACGATTTCACTGTAGTGTACGACCTTCGTCACGAGGCTCCAAAGGTTCCCTACAATCCACCGCGCATGAGTTCAAGGGTCCCAGAAAGAACTGCATACCACCATCACACTTTTTCTCACCCTCCCGACATTGCATCGCATTATTTCAGACCTCCGCCCATACCACCCACTATTGACGCACCACTGCATTCTGCACGGCTATCGCCGCTACTTTCGGGCATTCGACATCCGTACTACGCAAATCCCGTTTCAGGACACACCTCTCCTACGTACGCGGGCTCGCGCCCTCCCTCTGGAGCTGGTACTCCACCATACCCAGTATATCCTCCATACACAGCGACATGTGGATACTGTCATTCGCGCATTCCGTGGGACGGGTTCGTTCCTCCAATCCACCCTCGCCCTGTTCCGGGCTTTTCGACTCCGTTACTGCAGGACGAGTACATTGTGCCTCCACTGATGCATCTGTCATTCTTCAATCCACCCTTTCCGGGCACAACGGAGCCATTACCAAAAACCCGTTTAGCGCAGAGCGAGCGTTCGTGTGAGAGCTCACATGGCTCACATTTGCCTCCTGTTATTATTTCACGAAATATGGTCTTTGGGAGTATCGACGCGACTCATGATCATGTCCATCAGACGCCGGACGAAAAGGAGGCTGCGAGGAAGGAGGGCGAGAAATCCATTGGACGAATGGCGGAACACTTCTCTGGCTTTTACATCGGCATTACACCTGGCGAACCGGTGCCACCCCGTCAAGGAAATAAAAAACATCCGAATAAGAGCCTTTCGAAGCCTCCTGCGAGTCCCGTAGCGGAAGCTACAGATAATGCGAAGGCCATCGATGATGCACCCCAGGAAGGGTGTAAGACGGCTGACGAGCAACCGAATACTGCTGTTGAGGAAGATGTTCCAGCACCTAGTAAGAAGTGGGTGTTTGGAACGACAGCGTTTGACAGGTTGAACGGGGCTAGTCCACTGGAGGATTCACAGAACACGTCATCTGAGCACCTACCTCCACCTGCTGAACCTGCGCAACCAGTCGCTCCTCTACCTGACCAGCATCCGCCTGCTGCGACATCCGTGGCGCAGCCATCCAAGAATGAGAAACCTGTCACGCCGCCGAGTAGTAAAAGACAGAATGGATCTTCGATGATGAAATCTAAGGATGATTCCGCGTTGAGCGACGTCTGGGAGGTAAAGGACTACGGATATGGATTCGGCGACGTGAGTGGCACAGATAATGCCACTGATGTCATTCGCCGCGCCAAAGAAGTTCGGGAGAGGCAACGACAACTCGAGTGGCAGAGAGAGCAGGCACAAATACAGCTGCAGAAGGAACAGGAGCTACAGCTTGAAGTACAAGATATCCATACTCAACACACGTGGCAGGAGGCATATGAAGGGCGGGAACTGTGGGACCAAGTCAAAGAGTTTGGACGTGGGCGACCCCGTCGAGGTTCTTGGGCTGGTTCGTATGGGCCGCACGAACGGGGCGCTTATGGGGGTCGAAGAGCTCGAGGATTTGGTGGTCGCTACCAAGGGCGACATGCTGGCCGTGGGGGCTACCACCACCAGCAACGGTCCTCCATATCTTCTGTCACGCCGCCTCCACAGTTCAATCCTTTACCGCTGCCTATGAACGGTTACGTCCAGATTCCATCTTATACACCTCCCGATTACGAATTGTACCATCCCGTTCCCGTTCCAGTGACCATACCTGTAAACGGCGCGCCTCCCATCCCTTTGCAACAGTCGGCATTGCCGCTCCCTCCGGATCCAACACGGTCGCGTCTTCTTAACCAGTTAGAGTATTATCTGAGCGCTGAGAACATGGCACAGGACTTCTTTCTTCGACAGCGGGTGAGTTCAATAATCGATGGGAATCTCATATTTCTGACAATTACTGCCATGTTACGCAGATGGATGACCAGGGATGGATACCCATTTCACTGATAGCTTCGTTCAATAGAGTGAAAAAGCTTACCACAGAGGTCGATCTCGTACACGATGTACTCAGCCTGTCCAGCTTGACTGAGGTCAAGGGTGAATATGTTCGAATGGCCAGGGAGCAGTGGAAGCAGTTCGTCTTGCCTAATGCTCCAAGGAGCATCGTGTGCCATCCGATTGGGTCCGAGGGAATAGAGCCTCAGGACGATCAGGTCGCTTATGCCCAGGTTCAGGATGGTGAGATAGAAGAAGAAGGTGATACGTTTGGGGAGGATGACGACGACGAAGACATCGTCTTTGTCATTGGCGAAGAAGCAGAAGGCTCATGGGCGCCAGAACGACGACCAGCAGCATCGGAAAGCACTTGATCGCTGGTATTGCGTTCAGTGACAGTTTGAAAAAGCATTCTCGAACGAAGTTGATGACCTTACCCGTGTGCACACTTCAGTGTGTTCATGGACAGGTGATCCTATTGATTTTACCTCTTTGTTATGTTCTTTATGTGGTTAGTTTGTGTCCTCGTATTCTCCATCGCTAACAATTTGCTTCATATGCATGCTTACACAGTAGTAATGTTTTTTTCATGGCAGTATCATCCTCGCATATCATATTATCGTTCAATCGTCCCTCACATTTCCCTAGCTGGCTTTCATACAATGTTGTTCGTTTTCCTGCAGTTATCGTTCTAGTACACGAGCTATCCCGTCTATAAACAAGTGATCATTGGGCTCTCTGGATAGGGCAGAAATTGCATAACTCATCCCTCGTTCTCTCGTTGACTCAACGGACGCTGTCCCGTTTATGCAAAGAGCATTAATCATCAGGAACATCACTCCGGCAACTCTCGGTTCGTGTCGCTAATTATAAACCGCTGAGGTCATGCAGAGTCTGGGGTCCTCGTGTTCTTGTTGGCCGCTGCGGCTGCGCCCCACACGTAAATATAAGCCCCAAGCTTCTTGCCAACTGCATCAACATAACTTCCTACTTGCGCGCCACTATGGTCAAAGCTTCTGACGTCCTTTTGATTCTTGTTCGTACAATATTTGCTTAACATACACAAGGAATTGAATCACTGAACAGGTTGCTATCCTCTTTCCGCCGGCTGCTGCTGCTTTTGTCACCGGCTGTAGCTGTGACTTGCTCATCAACATATGTTTGACCATGTGAGCTTCCCATGGTCAATGCAGTAACCATGACAGAGGCTGATCACGAGCATAGCTTGGGATATATCCCCGGACATATTGTGCGCCGGTTACCCGTCTCCTTGAAGAGACAGACTCTGACTCCTTATCATAGCATGCCTTTTGGCTCATCTACAAGAAGATGCAAGCTGAAGAGAAATATGGTTACGGGGGGTTCCATTGTACGTATATTGTTTGCCATCCTGTGCACTGCGGCTGAGACTATGATGTAACAGACACCGGCAACGGGCATTACCAGGCTCTCAATCAAGGTTCTGCTCCTGTGAACTATGGAACGGGAGGACCTTAGGTGATTTGTCGCTCAGATGATATCCTGCACATTTGGACTGTAATATGCCACTCCAGTTGTAGAACTTTGTAACTAGGCTTTTGTTCATTATTGCCCATACCTTATGAGCTTTGTTGCTATCATCATTCTTTCAAAGTCTTGAAGACTCATGGATTTATCTGGTGAAGTGGAGAACACTTCCAGCATTGCAATAATCTGAAGGGTGATTCTGTCGACAAGGGACGCCGATAGAGAATTCGAGTGCTTACTTCCTCAGCCTTTATCTTCTCCTTAAGCAGATTAGCAACGCGCGTAACGTCCTTGATCATGATTTTCTGACGGTCCAGCTCAGCATCAGGCACATCAGGGAAGAACCTTGCGAAGTCCTCCCGACATTCAGCCTTTTGTTTCGCGCTCAATTGACCAGCATCAAGCTCCGCGTCGGCGGGCAACGACTTGGATGCCTTTTGGGGTTTGCGCGATCTAGAAACAGCGGCAGGCTTATCATCTTGATATTCCTCATCAGATGCTTCTGGTTCACTCATGTCCCCATCGACGGACATGCGGTATTCATCACTTTCCGGGCCACTATCTTCCTCCTGGTCACTGCGTGCTGCTGTTTCGGAATGAGCAGCAGAAGGCCCGGGATCGTCACTCCCTTCCTCGTCTTCTCCTTCTAGAAGGGCAGCACACACCGATCGCCAGTCCTTCCGGCTGACTTCGCTCGATCCCTCCAAGTTTTCTCCCCAACCTGACGTAGCATTTCGAAACACAGAAAGAACTTCTTCGTCATCTGGAGGAAGTCCAAGAAGTTGAAGTGCAGCTGGGATAGATGAAAGTGATATGGAGATAGGGTCCGGAGATGGGGACCGAGTGCGGCCTTCGTATTCATCAAGTAGAAAACCTCCAGCGTCCTCTATCAAAAATCCTCCTGGTGATACATCTTCTACAGCGGCGAATCCACTGGACTGAGCTGAGTCAAGCTTACGCTTCTTTCGAGGCGGGTTTGACGATCCTGAAGTGTTTCGAGTAGCTCTGTCGAATGCATCATCTATGCGTCGACGCAGACCAGCAGATAAAGCAACGAAGGTATCATCCATGGTTTCTTCAGGTATGGAGGAAATAGAAGCAATTGTGTCACGTGGACATCGACGCGTTCCTGAGTTGTAAATAGCGTGGCTGTCTTCCTTCGAACTAGGTTAGTTATAGTACCACCTACTACCGGATCCTAGGAGCTGCAAATTCAGGAATTTACCCCAGCTTGGCACGGGTATCTCCACAACATTTGAAGGCTCCCTGGGACCTAGTATCGCGCCTTGGCAAAACAGACAGTCACATCCAAAATAGTCATCTGATACATGTGAAACTTGATTACAATCTTGACATGGTATATAAACCTCTCGGGCGGACACCATGCTATCAGTCCCACTTCCCTAACTCTGAGCCATGATGCCCCAACTAGAAGAACACTTGGGTAAATTTGATGTCGAGGTCGCAGAAAAATTCGACCCCGCCTCTTACTACGAGCAGGCTGCCGGTCGTTTGGTGATTGATCCTCAGTATGTGACTCAATCGCAGTCTTAGTTTCTAGCAGTGAGTTAAGGACTAACGTCACACCTTCCTTTAAATCTAGGTTGGCTAAGATCGAGTTTGGCGAGGCATTGGCTTCAATGCTTAAACTGAGCCCCGACGGCTCTACGATTCTCTGGCCACAACCTGCCGACGATCCGAATGACCCACAGAATGTGAGAATATGGTTGGCATCTTGCTCTGAGGTGACCTAACTCTTGAGATAGTGGAGTGATCGGCGTAAAGCACTGCACCTTCTTGTTATTACTCTGGCAGCCAGCATACCAGACTTTGATTCGGGAATTGGTGCGTTCACGTTACGATGCTTGTTGTAGTATCTGATGACATCGCTAGGGATTGCTTCAATCTTTGGATTGGCACAGACATATCACACAACCACAGGCGTTATCAATAACCTCACGTCCAAGTGCGTAGCCTCACATTCTTTAGCGAAGGGAAATATTAATAATAGCCAATAGTTGGAGCATTTTCCTGATAGGTTAATTTGGCTGTTCGAGAGATGAAATCTCACAGGTTGACTGATTCTTCCCATAAGGGTGGGGTGGGATCTTTTGGGTCATGCTCATGCGACGTTACGGTCGCCTTCCTGTGCTATTTTGGACACAGGCACGTATCTTTTGAGACAATTTTGTAGTGCTGGAATCCTTAAGTCTGTGCTTAGATTTTTGCCCTTGCCTTCCTCGTTGGCGCTACATTTTCGCCGGACCTGGCAACCTTCACAGGTAAAATTTCATGTGCAGTGAACAAATTCGATGCCGACATTTTTCATTTGAAAGCAATGCGCTGTTTGACAGCATTTTTTGGGTATGCTCCTATCTAAGTTTCTCAATTAGCGACGATGATAGTTACGGATAAGTAGGACATGTCCTCAGGTCACGGTACGCCCTACATGCCCTCATCCATGATATCGTCGTCTGAACTTGATTTAAGGGCCTGTATGTTATCACTGACATATTCCCATTCCATCTACAAGCTCGAAAATTGAATATTTGGACATTTGGATTCATCATGCATGTTATCAACGAGTTCATCGGCATTTAACTGCACTCATGACTTGTACAGATCCCCATTCTTATCGCCATTTGTTTTTGGCTTTCTTGTAGCACGTACGAGGCAAGTCTACCCTCCCCTTCGGGATAAACAGCTACTGATGCGCGTGCAGCTGGCGATGGGCCTATGGGATTGGATCGCTCTACAGCGCCGTCATTGTACTCCTGATCGGTCTGTTTGTGGAAGAAACGTAAGTTTATGTTTCATAACACATCTTGTATAATGCTACCCCATGATTAGGATGTATGACCGCCATCTGGATCCCAACCCGCAACGAATATTGCCAGGCATACAATATAGACTCGAGACCCTGATTGGCATCACGGGGTACAAGATGGCCAAGTATCGGTCACGCTGGTCAGAGGTTGTATGGGCATGTTTGAACGTTGTATGGAGACCTCAGTTTATCTTGGTTGTATGTTTTGAAGTGAGTTTGCAAATAAAGCAATTGGCAATGTCTCAACCTTAATGGTATTCACTCAAGGCCTTTGTTTTTGGATTCTCAGTTGGCGTCAATGTGAGCTGCTGTTTGTCACTTACGCAACCTTTGATAATTAAGGACGCTAGGTGACGAATGTCGTTTTTATGGGCTCCCCTCCTCCAGTCGGTTTTGGATTCAGCCAATTTGGGGTTGCTGGTGCCTATGCGACTCCGATCGTGAGCCTCACTGTTATCAGCAGACGCTAGTGTGCTCATGTCGTACTAGCTAGCGGTGATTCTAGGAGAGTTGGGCGGGCGATTTCTCAACGAACGAATTATGAACTTCACTGTCCGGAAGAATAAAGGTGTATTTGAAGCCGAGAGTCGATTATGGTGGGTGCAGAATGTTGATTGTCACATAGCAGCTACTGATAGGACATGCATGCTGCAGGGCATGTTATGCAGCAATGCCACTGTTCATCTGTGGCTTCTTGACACTGGGAGCTGGTATTCAGCATTTGAATAAAGCTGCATTTATCTTAGGGTGGGGGATAGCGGAAATAGCAGTTATGGTGAATACAGTTGCCGTCTGTGAGCCTCACTATCAATTGCGATTATTGGTTTAGTTGTTAATTCGTTTTAGACGCATATTGCAATGATTGTTTCCCGCGGCATCAGGGAGAAATTAGTGCTCTGCTCAACCTGGCGCGCGTGCTCGGTGGTAGGCATTTGCAATACTTCTCTACTTTTGACCACACATCATGACTATTCACAGGCTTCAGCGTAGCATACTTCCAAGTCCCATGGGCAACAAAATCTGGTGGAATTCAGACATTTGGTGTTGAAGCAGCGTATGTACACGCCAGAGCAGCTCAGAACAGATTCTAACCAGTTCTAACCACATGACAGGATTGTCGTGGGATTGTTTTTAATTGCTGTGCCAACGTTGCAACTGAGAGGTAGATATTTCCGAGTGCGTGACAATAATATTATTATCTGATGTTGTCCTCTAACATCCCGCTGGCATTTTAGAAGCACTTCGCCTTGTAATGCGATGTTGCTAATTTCATGAGGCAAGTGCAAGGATTGTATTCTGCCAAGACGTTTGCACCAGTCGCATTAGGTTTCTTACCGCTTGGAAGCATTAGAAACCTTAAGACTATAAGAAACAATTACACGGAATCTCCGCCAGACCTAATAAACACAATTCTCCATAATAAAGGAAGAGCATGTCGGACAACACAAGGAGCGAATTAAACTATGCTGGGAAATAAACACTGAATTGCGAGGTCACAAAATAGTCTAAGTTCCAAAAAATCAGTCCTATCACAGCGGGTACTCCAATTATGTGTGTGAAAGGTCCCGTATGAAGTTGTAGCATCATCGTTCAAAAAAAGGATAGTAGTGTTCATACCGCGAACGCAGCGAAACACAGAACACAAGTGATGAATACGCTGTATTGCACGCTTGCGCCCAAAGCGGCTCCAGATGCGGTGGTGCTTGGACTGGTCGTGCTGTGTGAGCCGGAGGTATTGCCACTCGACCCGCTGGAGCTCGAAGAGGATGATGACGATGGTGGGGCAGCTGCCGCGAGGTTGCTCACAGTAGCCCATGTTGCAGCGATGTTCGTACTCGTGTTACCCTCAAGGTAAGGGAGGTAAGACACGGTGCCATTGCTTGTGAGCTGCACGAGAGCTGTGACACCGGCAAAGTATGTTGCTTTGGAGTCTTTGGTGGCGGGCGCTGCTAGGGCCTGAGTGGTGTTTGTCTGAAGATTGATTAGTAGTGAGAATGAGTGAGTCAAAATGAGGGACCATACCTCAACATTGACAACGTAAGTGGCAGAGGAATCTGCGGGAATGAAGGCGAACTCTTGCTGAACCTATCAACTACATGAGAATGGATCTCAAGTAGAAAAGTATAGGACTTACTGTGTTGTCCGCCTGGAAGAATGAGGCAACTTGGCCGTAAGTGGTAGGGAATGCGCTCCCATCTGGGAGCGGGTAGGCTTGAGACTGCGGTTGGAAGTAGGAGTCTGGTGCCACTGTTAGTGTCTCTCCCTATGACGATAAGAGTATGATACGCACAATGAATGACGAAAATGTCTGCGCTCCCAGCAGGGACGTTGGGGACGTCTAGGAAGTGAATGTGATTTTGTGCAAGAGCCATGACTGGAACGTAATCCGAGGGGTACGGCACTTGTTCATCGTTAGTCCAGCTTAATGGTGTACTATTGGCCGCATTAAGTGAACCCATGTCTAGGGAGAAGAGGTTTCCCTGTGACAATGCATCTGTGGTGGCATGTCAACAAGACACGTTGCATAGTAACGGCACAAACTTACAGAAGACGTTCGTGTCATGGTCCAGAATAGCATCAAAAGACGTGTAGTCGAAAGAACCAGCATTGACCGCTTGCATGGACCATGATTTTGCAGCCGCATTGTAGATGTAAAGAGAGGAAGGATTCTTGGAATCGGCATTAATGGCGTAGATCGCGTTGGCATACTATCAATGGGAAATTAGCCCGCCTTCAAAAGCTATAATTGTGCATGCTCAGACTTGCCTGCGAGAGGTAGCATGTAGTGTTAGCTGCATCAAATGGCCTGTGGAGGAAAAATGTAAGCGTGATGTATGGATGCCGAAAATTACTGACGGTCGGTTGGATGTTGTGATGTCTGTGGCTGCAGTGCCTGCATAAACAGAATGTTAGGCCTCTAGTTCTCATAATGACAAGAAACTGACTGCTGGACCAGGTGTCTTGGGTGCCCGCGTTCCAGTCTTTGCCGTTGAGGTTGAAAGCAAGGAGGTTCCAATTGGCATCAAAAGCGACGCATGGAGAAGCTCGGACTGTTGCCGAAGATATGAAAAAAAGAGAGACGAGGGTCGGTAAGAACATAGTCAAGTATGATGACGGAAGAGAAGTTGAAGAGATGAGTTTGAAGAGTTCGGGTGCTGGGACTTACTCCTACCTCAGTACGTAATATCATTAGGTAAGTCAATTTACTGCATACACCAAAACATAACATTGTAGACGCCCGCAGGTACGTACATACAACTTAAAGGAAGCAGTAGCATATATGTCTAACTCTAAACGATTCTTCTGGTTCTGAAATCGAGAAGCTGTCAAGTGCCAATTATAAGGCAAAACGTGCCTAATATTTGATGTACAGATTCAGTGCTGTAACACAAATCAAAAGAACCGCACTTACTCGGAAGTAGCTTCCCTTCAGTTGTGTCATAGGAACGGCGATGAAAAACATGCCAATCACAAGCCTATAAAAATCGTCAGACTCTTCGAGTGCGTCAAGCGATATCACTTGCGCTGTTTCAACACCAAATACCATCAATGCTCCAGATTTTGTAGCCCATGGGACTTGGAAATATGCGACTGCGAAACCTAGGCCACGTTGGACAAAGACAAATCATGTGTTGCTGTAACTCACCGCCCACTGATCTTGCAAAGTTTAAGAGGGCACTGACTTCGCCCTAGAGTGGAAGGATGTGTCACTGAAATGCAAATAAGTATATATGCGTCACTCACTGCCCTGCGAGGGAAGCAGTCATTACAATATGCGTCTAATAATATTCCTTGAGTTTTCCCACGAACTCAAAGTATTGGATCCGAGACTTACACACTGCAACAGTGTTGAGGGTGATTGCAACAAATGCAATGCCCCAGCCTATGATGAGAGCGGCTTCGTTGAGATTTTGTATCCCAGCACCCAGCGTCAAAAAGCCACAGATATAAAGCGGCATGGCTAAGTAACAGGTCCTACACAAATTCTCAGCTCTAACCTTGGACCATCGTTGAGTTTGCATACCACAAGCGGCTCTCGGCCTCGAAGAAACCACCGTTTTTGCGAATATGCAGGTCCATAATGAATTCATTGACGTATCGTCCAATGAACTCGCCAAGAAGGACGGCGACCTAAAAATTCCATGCTGAGAACAGTAATCATGCATACTTGATGAATGGAAAAAAACTTGCAATTGGAGTCGCATACGCCCCAGCCACGGCATATTGGCTGAAGCCAAATCCGACGGGAGGAGAAGATCCCATGAAGACAACATTTGTCGTCTACAAAAGTCGATGAATTTATTACTGCAGGTCGAAACGGAAACGCCCACGTTCACACCGATCGAGAACCCGAAAACCAATGCCTTTCAAAAAGGTCAGTAAATGTACTAAGTATGGTCAGCAATGGAATTTATCTCACCTCAAAGAAAACTACAAAGAAAAACTGAGGACGCCAAGCGACATCCAAAGATGCCACTAGAACTTCCGGCCATCGCGGTCTGTATTTTGCCATCTTGTGCCCAGTGACACCTATCAAAGTTTCAAATCGATATCGCAGTCCCGTAGAAATTTGCAGTGGCTTCAATGCAAGGTGACGATCATACATACTGGTTCAGCAAAAGTCAACGCCACTATCTTAAGAAGAAACAGTATGTCAGAACGTACGTTTCTTCCATAAAAAAAGCAATGAGAAATAATACGATGGCGCTGTAAATAGATCCTATAGCATAGGCCCATCTCCAGCTATCCAACAGTTGATGAGTATTCTGAATCAAGGACAGTATATGTAAGACGTACCTCGCACGCGCTACAAGAAAGCCAAATACAAACGGTGATAAGAAAGGCGATCTATGAGATAGTGAGAAATGTTTCTCCCAATGAAAGGATTCATTCTCTGACATAACAAAACCTGAGGTCCAGATGTTCAGCTTCCGTGCTTGAAGATGGAAGGGGAAGATATCCGTCACGACGTAAAGACCCTTGGAAGTTGGTGAATGACAAAGCTATCACGAGAATTGCCACTAATCATACTGTCACCTGGGGACACGTTCTAAGACCGTAGTCAGTTTAACGCAGTCATGAAAAAAATGACGACCTGCCCAAAGAATGCAGTCAGGCAACGCATCCCTTCATCAAAAGTTAACACTGTCCAATCAATACCAAATTAATGTGTAAATACCTGCAAAGGTGGCTAGATTCGGCGCTAATGTGGCACCAACCAAGAATGCAAACGCAAAAAGCTGCGCTCAAGGTTTCAGGGTCCATATCGGCCAAATCACTGGGAATATATACCTGACTCCAGAAGAGTACTGGCAACCGACCATACCGTCTCATGAGCATAACCCAGAAGATGCCTCCCCAACCTGGACTACAGATGAGAAGAGGCTATTCTTATGTAATGGTGTGATCTCACCCAGAAGGAAGATGCTCCAGCTTCAGGGAAATGTCAATGAATGTGAGCAACGATTAATGCATCACGGACTTTGACGTCAGATCGTTGATGACACCCGAGGTCGTGTCATAAGTTTGAGCGAGGCTAAATATCGACGCGATTCCTGTCAATAAAAGTATTTCACAATGACACTACTATGGATATTGAGCGAGGGCGAAATACATACCAATTCCAGAGTCGAAGTCAGGTACCACTGCAGACATTGTAATGATGATCAAGTGCACAGTCTTGCGGAAATCGGTCCACTACGAATGAATAGCTCAGTTAAAGGGACATGATAGTGAGAAATGACGAGCATTTTGCGGGTCGTTCGGGTCGTCAGCGGGTTGAGGCCAGAGAACCTTCAACCCATCAGGGCTAAGCTTGAGCCTAGAGGCCATTACCTCCCCAAACTCGACCTTCGCCTGTCTAGTGAGTTACGAATGAGTTACGATGGACTCAGGATAAGTAGGAGCAACAACCACATACTCGGGGTCCACTACTAAACGGCTAGTAGCCTGCTCGTAATAATCGACAAAATCCACCTCATCGGTAACATCGACTTTGATTGAGTCATCTGCCTTCGTTTCTGACTGCTGCTGGGATCTAACATCCTCTAGAACCATTGGTAGTGGAGGTGAGAGTTGGGAAGCGAATATCGTCACTCGGTACCCATTATTATTAATTTAAAGCGCGGTACCTACGATGACAACGTATCTCTTTTAATCTCGAGGGAGCGCAGATTGTGAGGCCTTGAGGAATGGCTAGCCTGTTAAGGTGTGTTCAAGCGAAAGGTATCCTGATATTACTCGGTTCCAGCAATCCGAGCAAACAGGTATGGACAACAGATCTTCCTTCATGATACACCGCCCGGATCACGCATCCGTGAACCGCTCGTCATATCTACATCGTAACGGTGCTCACGCGCCAAGCCCCCGACTCCTCTTTCGCACGGACACATTGATGATTGCACACTGTCACAATCTAATATCATTGATACTATACGCTCCAAGTCTCTCTTTTACACTCCTCAAATCTCTCTTTCAAAGTTAATACCAGAAGGTGGAGTCCCTCACACACCTTCCGCACTGTCAGTCAAGGTGTCGCGGGTGTTCGGGGTCACTCACTGCTTAATAATCCCGATCCAAGGGATGTTGTCTTCCTCACAATCCATCAATTCATTCTTCATATGCCGTGTATGTTTCACCACCAGCACATTTCCCAAGATGTTGTCCGCATTCGATGTGATACGTCCAACCTCCCGAATCAGTGCATTGGGTGGCCCATAAACCAACGGATGCTCGCGAAAAAATGTGTACCCAGGCAGCGTTCCGCCCTCTGGGATGTCTGCGATCACATTGTATGTCTTTCGGCACTGCCCTGTCGAGCTGATCAGGCGCTCTGGTCCAAGCTGATCGACCCAGTGAGACACGTCCAGCTGGGACATGTCGACCAGACTATCCACACCGTCTCGCAGTGGTATAGACACCAGATGGGCCTTTTTTGCACTTGTGGCATACAAAACACCTTGCAATATCCCTTGGTAATCCTGCGCGCATTGACCATCAGCCCGCTCAAGCTCCGCCCCCCATTCAGTCATTCACTCACAGGCCAGTGTTGCGCAATCCGCGCCTCCTGCACCTCTATCTCTGTGATGCCCGATGGAGTGCGATGCGGCATCAGCTGCCTCGACCGAGGGTTGTTCTTTGGGTTGTAAGCACACAGATCATTCTCACAATGTACTATCAAGCACCACATCGTCTGCGAGCCATCCACCACCTTTTTGATGCTGAATCTCTCGTCCCACTCTAACATCAACATTTGCTCGCCATGGTCCAACACGCTGCGCCAGAGCGCCGGGCATGCTTTCCCACAATCCTCACCTAGGAAGTCCGTCGACCTCTCCACCCTGAAACCATCTTTCGCCATGCAGCCGACATTATCCTGCAGCCTTCCAGTGTTGTCCTCTCAGATGTGGCTGTTGATCACTGTGACTTTGCTCAACGTCCAAGCCGGATAAAACATCACCAAGCCACCAGGCGTCATCACTGTCATGTCCACCGTTGTGGGAGAGGACACCACGACCTTGAACAAGTTGTCTCCTTCTGCCTCCGAGATTGTAATGATCATCTCTCCTTTTCGAAATCTAGTGAAACCTTTCACCACCTTCGTGAAAGCATAGTTGGGGCGCGCGCACACTTCAAACCTTTCATACTGCAAATCCCCGACCAGGCTGGCATAGAGAATCTCTGCAGAACCCAGTGGAGTAATGAGATTGAGATCGTTCGGTGTTGCTCCTTGACCAGTGAGCATCTGTCTCGCACAAGAGCCTGTAATCAATGTCGACGTGACATGCAATAGATGGCGCATCTCCGCGAAGTGGGCACCGAAGAACGACTGGACAATGCTTTCGAACCATCGAGCTCCCAATGCTGACCCCAATTCGCGCATATCATACCCTGTTCCCAAGCATGTGAGGAGATCCGGCAAGCATTCCAAGTGCTGCCCCATTATTTGCACCAATGATTGCGTGCGTAGCACTACCATGCGATGTCACGAAGCACACTTGCACAAGAACGGCAACACTTACATTTCTCATTACCGTCTGGCATTGTTGGCGAACTATCCGTGCAGATGTCAGGTGTTGACAAGAGGTTGACAAGAGGTTGTGATAGGGCTCTCAATATCCTGGCTCGTGTTTTCACGAGATATCAGCCAGTCCTCCCCCAAATACATCTTTCCTGATTGGCCAGCTACTTGACATTATGTGAGACTTGCACTCCTCCTCATGCGCTGGTGGTTTCAGTATGTCCATGAGCCAAAATTCTGTCTGAGACACCAACATGATCGAGTGATCACACTTGCCAAACTCGACACTGAACCACAGAGCCTAGACCCGGCCTGTGCGAACCCCGCGCCTGGTGTTAAACTCCCAGGGTACCCAACCTTATTCGACGCAGTCGTTTCCACTTCATTGTGACCGACTACTAAACGGCCCCTGTGAGTTGGACATAATCTATCCAAGCCACGGGCATTCATGACCGCAATGTACCACACCATATAATTTTAAAGTGAGAATGCTTCCAGCACCCGATGGCGGAGTTAGGGCGTGACATGGGTGAGGGTTACCCGGGTACCCACCTGGGTGCCACCCACGGATGGAACGTGGGTCGGGATGATATGGGGTGGGTGGTACGGGTGGCTCACCCGCACGGGTATGGGTCGGAGGGCTTGCTAAAGTTGGGTATCCACGGGTGGTCTAGTACCCCAATGAGAGGTATGAACCGGTGCCAAGTGACAAATTAGTTTCAGATGAATATTGTACCCTCCCTACTTGCACTTATCCGATGTCAAAATCAAGCTCGCTGAGGTACTATAACCGTGGTATGAAGGTTCTGAACAGGTACTAAGCAGTGCTGTATGACCATAAACTATTTTCAGACGGATTTTAATTTTTAGTCCTTATCCGAGTCAGAGCCTGTCAACATGACGCCAACCGACATCTATTCGAGATGTTTAAATTCGATGTGTGCTGCCCTGGTGGCCTGGTCCCTCTCTCCGAGTCTCTTGTCATCAGTTAATTAAACCTCAATCCTCCATGTCGAGGAGCAGTTTCAACTCAGCTTCGAGCGCATCTTTGGCACCTAACTCGCCAGCAACAAATACACGCCGTTGCGCGGTCAATAAATGCCCATTCAACTCAGGAGCGGATCCTCTCTATATCGAAAGGGTAAAGCTCTTTCAAGGCACAGGTTGCCGTTGGATCTTGGTTCAATACACCCCTTATGCCCGATCTCAGCATCGCTACAAAAATCATGCAAAAGAAAATGGGAAAGGAGAAGGGAGAAGGGAAGGGAAAAGAGGATCCCTCACACCGCGACACAATTGATGTTGACTCTGATTGATTTTTTACATATATTTCATACATATGTTCTCATATGTACTACAGTACAGTTCTACATAACATATACTAGTTCACCCGCGGGTGACCCATACCACCTGCAGGTCCACCCATGGATCCACCCGCACCCGTGATACTCTTACCCGTACGGGTGCGGGTAGGCCTCTGAAGTTCCATCTACCCACGGATTGGGTACGGGTGCCACCTGGGTCCACCCATGTCACGCCCTAGGCGGAGTGAGTTCGTGGGACACGACCGGACCTGCTGATATAACTCTTTGTACAGAACAGAGCCATACAGCCTCATTCCGTTTCTTCAGAGTTTTGCAGGGTCTAGTGCAGGACCAGGACATGGATATGCGATGGCGGCTGGTGCAATCACAATGGCGGCAGGTGCAGCGTGTTCAGTCATCGACCGGTTTCTGAGTTAATGTTTCCAAAGTTAAATGAAGGTTGATCATTGTATCCTCCACGAACCGACAGTGGCGGAAAAGCTTCACCTGAAAGATAAACGACGAGTCACTGTACAGTGATTGACTAACCACATTTGATTCCAGACCCAGAATACCAGAGTTACACTTTAAAGAATACACATGCGACACATCAAACACCAACAAACATTATTTCTGGTAACACGTGCACTTTCAGCAAGCTGTTCACCCACTCGCGACCACCTTCTGTGCCTTCTTGGCCAGACCACCGTTGCCGGGGCCGGCATCGGCCTTTCACTTGCCCTTGCCGTTTGTTATGTCGCCCTGCACCTTGTCCCAATGGTGCCATCCCTGGCTCGTCCTTTGGCAGCAATTTCAAGGACTTCAAAGTTGTCTGATAGATCCTCGACCCTTTCTCCCGCTTCCCATCAGGGGCGAACATCCACCTGATGTAAATTCAGTCGCGGCTCACAGCGATGCTAACAAAAACTTACATTCGCATCACGATCTCAGCCACCACCGGCATCGCCGAAGTGAATATCTTACTGTAATCCGCAGGATGGATCAGGGCACCATTGGCGTCCCGAACATTAGGCACCACCACTGGCACATTTTCCAGATGGAAAAGATCCATCATGGTATGGTAGTGCCCATGAGGGTCAGGCAGGTCCTTTAACTTTCAGTCGTGCACACCTACTGATACATCAGTGTCTGTCGCAGATTTCCAGCCGACGTCATACCTCGTGTTCCTTCAGTTTCACACGCTTCAGCAACCCCTTTCTTACCCGAGAACTTCAGTTTGAGCACGTCTGTGCAGTTCCCCATCGGGGTCAATACACGCTGAACTGACATTAGTTCCTCTTACTGCCAGAAAAGACCAAGTCGGTGTCTGTGAGCAACGGCGACGTCAGTATTGATCATATCGCGCCTTAAGCGAATCCCACTTACTTTCGAAGTCCTCCAGGGAGAATTTGGGCACCACCTCCCTTCTCACCTCCCCTGCCTCTGGCAGCAAAGGCTCCAAGTGCAGCACGAAGTGAAGCAGATCTGCGCTCGAGTTCCCCACATTGCGGAGGAATTGGATAATGTCATGGTTGTCTGCATCAGAATGTCAGTTGATACATAGAGCACCAAAGTTCAATACTCACCCTTACCCCGAGCGGCCTCGCATTGGCTGACCAGAAGCATGAGGGTATTCACAGCTTTCTTGCTGCAAACCACGGCCTCAGTTGGATAGTCCTCATCTAGTGTTCGGAGCTGGAACTGCACTTTCACCGTCCTCACATCCCTAAGTTTAAGCTATTGTGACTGTGAATGCATGGACTGAAATTTTCAGGGATACAGCCACTGACCTGCTTCAAAGTGGGCAGCGAGAAATAAGGGTCCAACCGGGAGTGTTTCCCAGTGGGCTCAATCATAGCAGGAAACTGGATAGTGAAAGGGTTGCTGTGAGTATCATACCATTGCTCGCTGTGAATCTTGGGGTCCCAAAAGCGAGGATTGTTGCTGGCAGCGACAGCAGCCAATCGTCCAGTGCTTGCGGAGTTGGGTGCAGCAGAGGCCGCCAAGACGGTGTAGGATTTGGAGTCCTTGTAGCCTCGTAGAGGCTATTTTTGTGGTATCCCTCAGCACCCTATTACTTTCCTACATGAAGCGCAGCTTTCCTGCGAGTCGCGCATAGCGGCCGCTACTTTCCCGCGACAGCCGCAATGTTCCCACGCGCGCACACAGCCGCGCTTAGCGGCTGCTTTTCTCGCACTTCATTGGCCAACGTTCCGCACCCATCCATAGTCCAAAACCAACCCAATGTGGTACATTGTTTCATAATTATATTTACATATCAGACCATTTTCGCATCGGACCACCTTTATTACATATAGCTTTACATACATAGCTTGGTAGCGTGTTGGCTCAGTAGCGTGTTGGCTTGGTAGCGCGTCAGCTTGGTTCTGCATGACAGCGCTTAGCGCAATACTTAAGCACTAGCAGTACATATCATTCAGGAGATTGTTTTCCGGACATTCCAGTAGCAACTCCCATTAGCCTACAGTTGGTAGCTATTGGCAATCAGTATCCGTTTACCGCTCATATCGTATCAGTTATCACTTCGCTCTATATCTATCTCTATTGTCTACCATCTCTATTATCATCCAAACCCTTCGTGCATCGGCCGCTTCACAGCCGCGTTTCTTCCCACGCTTTCGGCTTTCGCCCTGCCGCTACATTCCCGCGCTATGTGCGCACACCCGTCGCTTTCCTGCGCTTCGCATCGGCCGACAAGCGGCACCTTCTGCGTCCATTTCTAGACCTTTGCTGCACTAGCTTCCCCTTTAGGGTCGAATGCACTTGTCCCACAAGTATAGCAGATAGGCAGTGCACGACTTACAACATAAAGATATCAGTTTGGAGCATATAGCACCACTCTGAGTTGTAAACCTACAACGGCCTCCACCTGGGCAGCTGAGAGAGGAGAACCCTCAGGCTGTGAAGTCGCATTCAAAACCATTTGGATGTAGACAAGACTGCGAGCTGGAAGTTCGAGTAAGCAGAGGCAGTTCAGAAGATAAAAGCAGGCACATGGGACTCATGAAACACCTTCTATTTATCAGACTGTCAGCAAGTCCCCCGGTTCGGAATCTGTACATGCATGAGGCATGTCCACACTGATCAAGTCTCAGACTCACCATATCTCATGCTAGCCTTGGCAACCGAGCAGATCGGACGTCCTTCACAATGGTACCCCGAGTCATAGACTCGATCGCTGTCTCCATGTATCGACCTCCTGGCTGTGCCTCGGTTTCATTCTGAGTTCGAAAGAGGTCTCAGATGGAGCCGCCGAGAATTTCTGTAGTCTGTAGTCCCTGCCCTGTTTCACCTCTCCTATGTGTCCGAATGATCTGCTGGCATCTGAACCAACATGTCGAACACTGCACCCTTGCTCCAAGTTGTTCCACATGCATAGCATCACACAGGTTCTCGGCACGCGCTTGTGATTAGTCAGACACCAACTGCAGTTGCCAATACGACTTGGATGTGTGCTCACAAAGTGTAATCCTTTCAATGTTAGTATGTAGCGCATCCTCATACAATCACACCAGGTATGCAATCATGATCCAAGTACCACATCCAGCATCTGCCTCAAGAACGTGTCAGTCTGTTACATTTGTTTCCCTTTTTCAGGCATCGTCTACAATTCTCTGTGGCCCATGACGTCTCCCGCCCCATGCGCTGCAGGTCGTGTGCATCAGATGCTCGCGTTATCTCGAAGTCCTACTTACCTGCAGATCAGGTAATTAACAATGGGTGCATCTTGCAGTGTGATAGGCATGAACCCTAGTGATTGTCCCTGCCGCTGTTTGACGACCAGCAGGTTCCCCATCATCCTCCTCCGAAATCCACACACCTCTGCCAATCTTTGCAGCAACAGGTTCAGGGGCCGCCTGTATTTCTGGATCCTCAAAGTACAATGTGTATTGCACATCCAGTTCCATACCCGTGTGAGGCACACATGCAAAAGTGTGCCTCAAACGCCTGTGAGAGAATGTCGACCTGTCTGGGTCCCATTGTTGGACCCACAGATTGACTTCCAACTCGTCCACCGCAGGTAGGCCCAGGACCCTGTCTCAGACAGGCACTTGTACCACATATGGTTGCCTGCATCCTCCCCCATAGAATTGACTGTCACAGAAACAAAAGTAACGCTGCAGTAACAATGAGGCATGCATGTGTGACAATGGATAGACTTATGGGCCAGCGAGAAACCAGTTCCTCAGACGTGAATTTCACAGACAAGTCTGATTCCTCAATGAGACTACTCGACAGCACCATGTTGTCACAGATGTACCATGATCACAGTCCATGCCCTCGTAATTGCCACGCATCTGGTCGATGCGATAGGGACACTCAGGATTCATGCAGTCCGTGTTCAGTCTCCATTCCACGTCCACATTCACCACACATCGCCTGACCAAGTCATCTGTGTACCAGTCTACGGCAAGTCGATAAGTGTTCTCTGTGGAGTGCTTTAAATGACTTGCACAGCAATTTTTCACATTTCTTTACTTCTTCTTTTTATCTCCTCACTTTTACTCTTGACTTACAATTGCGTTTGATGGCCGCAATTTCTCTTGATCGCAGGATTGTTAAAGAGGGGGCTTTTGCTCACAGTTTGCCGCATGGTACCCTCAGGCAAGACACCGCATCGAAGAGCCAGTTCTGTGTTTGCCCCTCTTGTAAGGGGAAGATGATTCTGCCCGAAGACTACTCAGTCTTCGACATCTTGAATGTTTTCAGGTGTTGTCTCTTCATCTCCCAATCAGATTTGGTCGGGCACACAGTTATGGCTACAAAGTCAGAGATGGGGCAGTTTACCTGGTTGACTCTTCGGCCAGTTTACCATTCCATGGTTGTAAAAACTGCCCTGTGTACACTTTTTGGGGACCATTACTATCCCCGCTTGGTCAATAAGATCAAGTCTGTTTTATTTGTATATCTTCTCGAAGTAGCGAATGAGGAGGCACCTGATGCCTTCTTTGCCCTTGAGAAAGGCAGCACGACTCACAACCGTGCCAATCGTGAAAAGAAAAGGCTTGCTCGTAAGCGCTCGAGAGCAGCTAAGAGAGAACGTACGCGCATTTTGGAGAAGGGTGGGCATGTGGCGGTCGCGCTTCGGCGTGATCCGACAGTGGACCCGTTGGCCTGCCCCTCCTGCGCGAAGACATTCAGATCTCGAAAGCAGCTTAAGAAACATACTTGCAAGAAGTCAGCTGAGGATCCACCCTCTGCTGCAAACATTGACTCAACAGAAGGACCTGCGGTAACTGTCCCGTCGCAGGATGTCAGTGTGGCTGTTGAAGCTGAGAGTTCCGGTTCTGTCCCGGTTCTCGCTATTCCTCAGGTTCCAGAGGGACCCGTTTGGCAGGAGGCTCTTGAGAGCCACACTGCACCACACTTCACTGTGTGGGCTCGGGAGAATGGAGTGCCCAGGGTATGTGAGGATTGTGAAGCCAATGCTGTGTCAGTCGTCTTGCATGGTAATTACAAGACGGCCTGCTACCTGAAGTGTTTCTTGCACGACAGGGGCTGCGGTTCGCGCTGGGGTTCCAATTATGATTGGTAGATTCAGTCCCTGCCTTCGCTTTGGCAAGCAGGTTGAGATGCAGACCCTGGGAGTTTATATAATATTGCAACGTCTGCTATAGTTTCGTACGTCAGGGGTACCTATGTTTATGAACATAGGCTAAGCGTAAAAACGCCCTGACAACCAGGCCGTCATCCAAACCGGTGAGAGATTCCAATCAAATTCAGGATCATATCTAGTAGATCATTTTAGTAGCAGACTGAAGCAAATCGCCAAAGACCATGAGGACTTCAAGGTATCACTGCACTGGATCCTGGGACACATGGATATCCACGGCAACGAGGAAGCGGACAAGCACACAAAGAAAGCAGCTGAGGGACGGCAGCACAACAGCCCCCGCGAGGAGTTACCAGAATATTTGCACTACAACACCCTTCCCCTCAGCATCTCGGCCCTCATAGCAGCACACCGTCAAACGACTCATGAACACTGGGGAAGACTGGCGAAAATCGCCCCGCTTCAATTGCATCAATTGCATTGATCCCAAAATACTTCACCGCTCATTCATCAAGCTAACCGCAGCCTTCCCCAAATGCCTGATGGGAGCTTATTTTGCACTCCGATCCCAGCACGCTCCTCTCAACCATCACCTCCACCGAATTGGCAAACACCCAACACCTTGCTGCCCACACTGCCCGGGAACTAATGAGACAGTCGCGCACTACCTGTTAGATTGTCCACATTATCATGGAGAGAGACACATCCTCGTCAGTGCCTTAGGCCGGAAAGCATCCTCAATGTCCTACCTTCTAACCGAAGCAGAAGCAGTACCACATCTCACTCGGTATCTCAACACAACGGGACGCCTACGAAAGACCTTCGGTGATTTACCGCTTCCTCGCAAGCCACCAGACTGAACGATGCACGTCCCCACGAACACAACAAACTCTCTCTCTTCTCCCTCCCATGAAACACACTGTATCAAAATGTACATCACTCACTCGCCTACACAGAACCTCACTCAACGATGCTTACAAACACATCATAAATGGCCCACACAGCTCATAGGACCATTCATGATATATCCGTTTAACAAGCCCATCATTGCATGTACAAGCTCGCCCTAGGCGACTGAGTACGCGTATATAAATGTTAACTGTTAGACCCAGAATCACGACAGCACATACAAAGTCATATCTCAAGATGAGTGGCACATCTAAAATGGCCGGCGGGGAACAGCAGACTGGTGGAGGCACGCCCTACACCAGGGCATTTGTGCACTCAATATTATCACAGGGACACAGGGGGGTCCTTTAGAGTAGACTAGAGAGTAATGTCCTACATAGAGTACCACTCTGCAAAGGACAGAAATTGGAATTAAAAAAAAAAAGTGTTCTCTGTCACCTTGTGCCAAAATGTCAGAGATCGCTGCCCACATGCTCGCCCCAGGAACTCTGTACTTTCATGCACCACAAAGTCATCAACCCCACTGCCCGATCAAGCCCAGTTTTTCCCCTGATCGCACAAGCTGACCTGTGTGGCTCTTCAGTGTCAGTCCCTGCACAAACATGTTGAAGTAGAAAGACACTAGTCCTCCCGTAGTTATCAAAATCATGTCTGCCGTGGAAGGGGCATGGAGAATGACATGCATGACATCCATATCTGGTTTGGCTGCGGACACCGTGATGACTCGCATGTGGTCTTCATATTTGCAGAAGCAGCCCACTACTGGATACAAGGCCCGGTGACATTGCTTTGAGATGCAGGGAACAAGGAGAGCTCCAGTGATGAATGTGTGCAACTCCTTGAATCCTGTCGCAGCAGTCACGAGGTTTAAGTCTCGTGGGTGAGTGATTGTTTCACCCATCAACATCAGTCTTGCGCAGGATCCGGGTGACAACGGTTTGTGTTTTCTGCATTACTGTCAAGAACGCGCTCTGATGCTGCCCTGTGAAAGGGATGAGGATGTGGCCAAAATGCTGGCGAGCCACGTCTTGTGCAATGACCCTCAGCACGCGACAGGTCCGCGCCATTGTCATGAGGTCGGGGAGATGTAGACTCTCCAACATTATGGTCCAAACGTCTTTGCTGTGGCAATCTACGGTCATTCACAAGGAGAGCATGCTCACGGGAGAGGCACTCACAGTTCATGGGCAAAGTGAGCTCCAGTCGCATGAACCAGTTACAGGATCCCTGCACCCACAGTGGGCTTCATGTGTCAGGAAGTTCTGACACCCAGATTGCCAAGGACTCTGACTTCGTAGTGAGGCACTAAGATGAGCGAGATTGAGAGTTATAAACCCACCGAGCTAAAATTTTGGGTGCAGTAATGCGCCCTCTGGAGTCCGCAGCAAGACATTGTTGTGATCAAACCTTGGAGCGGATCTGGCCCTTGCAGTCTTTTCGAGGCATTGCCACAATGGGACAGGCAAGTGAAGGATCACGTGCACACTGGTAACAACAACATTGATCCGACAAAGTTCCAGAGGCAGAACTTGTCGATAATATCAGTGGTGCAAGATGTGATGGCCAAGCAATGGCAAGGAGGAACACCTAGTTTCGGCAAGCATACTGTACATTGAACAAAGAAAAGCAGAGAGTTTACAATGATATCTACATGGACGCCGTGTCTGCTACCAGATTCTGCCAAACAACACGCCAGCTGCGCCTACCCAAAACACAGTAACTCCCAGATCCCAATATTGTTCCGCCAGTGCCTATCCCCAGAAATTCCAAACTGGACCAAACACCGCACCCTTCCCACCACCACCGAACTCTAATCAGTGTCAAATGAGTGCATCCCATACCCACCCAAACCATTGTTGAACCAAACATCATTGACCAAACACTGGACCCATCACACCATCCCCCAAATCTAATTGGTGTTGAACGAGTCTGCCATCGCAAAACCTTCCACCACATCATTGAAAAAAAGATGATGATGCCCTCTCACACAAGAAAAGCCATGAACTCTGTATGCATCGCGGCTGGGTAAGATTCATTCACTGCTGCATATATGAATGGACCTTTCAACCTCGCGCGATTGTTCATATCGGGGCTATGTCTGATATGTCCATGATAGGGTATTCAATGGTCTCTGCGAAGACGCATGTGAAATGGCGAAAGGTGGAGAAATGGAATGAGGGTGTGGTGCTCTGTTCTGTACAAAGAGTTATATCAGCAAGTTCACTCATGTCTTGCGAACTTACGTAACACAAGATAAAGGCCTGGAAGTTCACAGTTTACGTGAGCCATGATGAGTTGACTGTGTAAGAGTATGAAGTCCAGCCATTGTATTGAGTTTGGTGGTTGCGGATATGGGTGTATGATCGAGCAGACTTCCGGCAATGATATGTTCTCACAAGCCACACATGATCGTTCTTCCAGTTTGTATGGTCTCGAATCGGATATTGATGCTATGCTCATCATCAAACAATGTCCTTGTGAGGCGAGTCAGCTTCGTGTCGTCAGCGCAATTGTGTGAAGTGCTTACAGTTATCATACTTTCAAATTAACCCAGTCTCACTGTCAGCACAACGATCGAGAATAGAGTTTCACTTGGATCCCACATCAAATCAATCATGCCAAGCTGATCAAAATTATTTGTGCCTCCTTATTACAAAACTGGCTGAATGACGGTACCATAGACTGAGCTGCATGCCTGATTTGCATTTTGGATATGCGAGAGGCACATCAGGCAATATGCATGCTACTGGGGGTGTAAGCACGCCGCTTTCATCAGAGACCATGAGGATGAATTCGCACCTTTGCAGCAAGAGTGTGACCAGACCAATATCCTGCTCTGTGATGTTCACCAGAGAGCCTCGACGTTCCTTGACGATAAGCAGATTTCCATCGAAGGAGACCTGTGTAACCATGGAGGCGCAATGCAGTTCACAGCATGTTATGCG